>NC_028453.1:35612155-35733892 GCF_000263155.2 Setaria italica
GATATAGTCTCAGTCCGATCCCAGCACCAAGGACGTGAGATCTCTCACCAACCAAAAGCTTTCGACAGATCATTACGCCCAGCAGCACACAACACCGACAAACAATGCCATGCGGACGGAGGTTAGGGCGAGGAGGAGGCGCAGTTAGTAGATGCCGTAAACCCCCACTGCAGGACGTGACGTCCCATTAACGATACAACGCAACGACCTGCTCAATTGTGTTGCATTGGCAACATAATCAGCATGCAAGTGCAGCAGCTACCTAACAAAACGAAATCAATCGTGATGCTTTTGCAGGCAGCTGTTAGTAATCAGATCGTTCGTTGCAAACTCTGGGACAGAGTAGTCTCTAGGAAAGAAACTAGTGTTAGAAGTATAGTTGTTATCTCATGTAACCGAGTACTAGCTTGTTGTACTCGGATAGTATCTCTTGGAGATATTGGTTGTTGTATCATGGTTTGGTTGATAGATAGTTAGAGATAGATTACTTTTGCATTGTAATTCATTGGGACTTCTTCCCTATATAAACATGCAACTGTGGCGATGCCGAGATAGGCAACCACGTTCTATCCTTTTACAACTAGAGCAGTAGCATCAGCGACAACTTCCAAAATGTCCTCATGTGACAATGGGTAATTGGGGATGAACCTTCTTGCACTTTTTTGGGGGAGAAATATATGCTACAAAGACTTTCTAGTGTAGTAGTGTAATTGATAAAGGTTAATACCAGAATAGTGGTAAATAAATAAAATAATTATGCTGCTGCGACAGCAACAGAATGATAAGCCACGGAAAAGAAAAACTAAACATTTCAGTGTGCTGTTGAGCATTACATACCGAGACGGAGTTTCTACAAGAAAGAAAACAAATATAATGAGACAATATGGTAATTATATGCTCCAGTGTGGTGTTGACCATTAATGATGAGCCGGAGTATATTGCATTGGCTTTGGCTAGAAAACAAAATTTGACGCATAAAGACAGCTTTATTTGGAGCAGTGGATCATGACACTACTAAGCATGGCCGAAAGTCTTTGGTCCAAGATAAGTTAAATCTGTTTTCATTTTTTTTGAAACAGTATATCATTTTCATTAGTCTGACAAGTTAGGCAAATCGTCACCTGCCCGTGCCAGGCAACTCAGAAATTCTTGGGAAACACATGTTTTAAATATATTTTTTGAGCGACGAAGTTGAATGCGTACGTAGTCCATTAGCTCCAGCATGTATGATCATGTCCGAATTCAGCATTTAGGTTGTGATTGGTCGCAGAGTTTTCATCGATTATATTGAGCTAATCTCCATCTCCCTAATCTGGTCCCATTCCTTTCCTAGATTTTGTGGTGATGCTGATATGAAACTGAACTAAGAGATGGGCATACAAGTTTTACAGGAATTGTTTTTCATAGTGAAGCTAACCTTTTAGAGATAACTCAATAAACCAGTCCATGGTAATCTCTTTTAGAGGACATCTTGATAATCTGCATCAAAGCAAAAAAAAACTACAAACGAAACCTTTTCGTTAACAGGTACCAATGTTGTCTGTTTAGATATTATGATCATATTTCGAATATAGAAACATGCCGTGCTCATTGAGTTATGACTACAGAACAGGGTAGCATCGCTGAAAAAGGTTAAGTGCGGTTCTCGCTGTATGGCATTGCTTTCCAATCCAGTAAGAGAGTATCGCGCACAGATGAAAGAGAAATAAATTGTTGCCTGAAATTGAGAAGTGCACTTCAAGGTGTAATATCATCCGTGCAAGGGAGAAGCATAGCTACAAAATGGTAGTATTTTAAAAAAATCAGGACGGGATCTAATCAAACTACATCATTCATGTGTAAATAAACAAAATTACCAGCAAAATGAGAAATACCGTTTGGATTCTTGGAATTGAATTCCATTCTAATAATCATAATTTAGACACAAATTAATTAAACTAATATAGTTATACGTGGAATATATTTGTATATTATTGTTGACCATATGGGAGAGATACTTGTGTACTGCACTTGGAAGTGAGTCGAAGAACTTACTATAAGTTGCATATTAGAAACATAGTATGAGGATCTATAGAATCAATTTCCATTTCTCACCCTATGAATTTAAGATAGGCTTATATCTAAACTTTGGAAAGTTGTGGAATGACATATTTCAAGACAAATAGCCTACTCCACTAAGTAGATTCCAATTCCTTCATTCCAAATGGAGCACAAGAGATATGCCATCCATGTGCTTCGTCAAGATTGGATCAACTGTTGAGTATAGATATAGAAGAACGTTATCTCCAGAAATAAGAAATGCTCAATCGATCCACAGCACAAGCCAAATCAATTAGGATTGGACCAAACACTGGAATTAGGAACACTTCCCCGAAAAGAAAGAAGATAAACATTATCGTCGCCAAAAATGTGAAATGCTCAAGAGATGCGCAGCACAGCACATGCCGTATCGAAACTCTATCCAATACTTTGGAAGCACAGTACCTTCATGCAACTCTGGATGGAAGTGTGAACAGTGAGCACAGTACTTTCATGTGCAGCTGGTTCTTCCATGTGGGGTTCCGCCGTTCCGGGACGCCATGTTTGGAAACTGGCCTAGGACTAGGACCCAAAGACAGACAACGCCAGCACAGCAATTGACAACGGTGGGATCCCTCGGTTTGGCCGCACGTGCCAAGGCCAACAGCTCCAACTCATCGCTCATCACCTGCATGCATATATCGAAGCAATTTGGCACTGCGGTTAGATCTAATCCATGCGTTCAGTTCTGCTCATGTTTCTCTAATGTGACTTTCCATCCTGGAAGGTTCATGCGTCCATGATCTAGAAAATTAGACTCAAGATATGAAGGAATACCATTGTAAAAAGATGCGAAGGATTGTTGTTCAAGAAAGGAAGGTACCTGGAATTAGGCTTGAGATATGAAGCAAATGATGAACAGGCAGATGAGAGTAGCAAAAGGCACGCTTGAAACACAAGTATTATGTTCAGAGAAGGGCATGGGATCATGTGAAGAAGTTTCCTTTTCATGATGATGGTATGATGTGTATAAGTGTATTGTTTTTTCTATCATGTTCCTAGCCATGGCCCATGAGGCGATAACAGGTAGGCACAGATATGTGAGTTTGATTTTAAAAGCATTTCCCTTCATGCAGACATTTCAATCATTTTTTAAAAAAAAAACAAGCCGGCATCCGCTCATCTCTCAAAAGAAATTTACAATAGCCAGAATACGCACTAGCTATCTCAACAGAAATTCTAGCACAGTTTTGGAACTGATTCCATAACTGATTGAGGTACAATATATGCACCATTTCAAGAAAGAGAAAAAAAAGGATTCAATATATGCTGCGCAAGTGCGCATTGTAGACAAGCATCCATCAAACTGTTAATTCGGTTGGGTAGTTGATTGGATAAGATTTTGAGAAACATATCAACTTCTTTGGATTGACTAGTGAAGCGACAGATGCTGCTTGACAGCATGAGGTCATGTGTTAGGCAGAATAGGCAGCCAAAAGTCTATGTTTCTTGCTTGATCAAGAAGCATCAATTCATGCCTATACCATCACTCATCAGCCTGCACGCTTGCGAGTCAAGCCTATAACCAATCATATGCAGAAATTATATTTTTTTTCAAGAATACAAGGGTAATAATTACTGAAACTGCCAAACAGAAGAACCTTGAGCATGTACTTGCCATGTAAAATTTGAAGACAATTGTGCATGATAATGTAATCAGAAATTATTGCCACTGCAAAAAACAAGGCCACATCTTCATATGCATATCACGAAAGCAAATAACGGCAGCACTAGTATAAATTGCATGGACCGGGAGCTTCAGTTGCTTGGTGGCATTCAGAAAGAGAAAGTGCTGAAAGCAACCCCTCAACAGCACTATACCAACTCTCAATCTGTCTCCTTTTCTTTATTTATGTGAAGGCATCTTGCTGTGCCAAATGCTAACTAACCTGGATGACCGTGGTCGAGTCTTGACAACAATTTCAATTCAATCATATCATCCCTTTGACCATATATTTTTTATCATCCTAATAAGTCAGTCATTGATCTTGGTAACTGGGAAATAACTCTGCAAACTTTTGACCTCGAACTGCATCAGAACATGAACCTTCAAAAAACTCAACCAAATGACTGTTTAAGTTTACCTATCTGAGTAGCATTTGTAAAGTTTTCAAGCAACTAATCAACACAAAAGTAAAGTAAATGGAAAATAGGATATATTCCCTTCTTTACTCTGTTCATATCCACCAACTGCATGGTGCAAGGCGCCTGGATGCAATGTTTGATGGACAATCAAATAGACTGAAGAAAAGCAGAAAATGTCAAAGGGTACTCAATTTCAACCTTAACTGAAGAAATAAAAGTTACAGCCAACAATAGACTAAGAGTAATAAACAAATAATAGAATCTGGGAAGCATGGAAATTTCAGATTCTCCATTTTATCTGATGTTCCTCTGTTTCCGTATAGCTGCAAGATGTCAAATACTCAGAAAGTGACCCTGAAAAGCAGTAACCAAGATGCAGCTATAAAATGTCTCCATCCATTTTGGTGGAATACTGTTCTATATGTTTTCCACCGACGAAACGTGCAGAGAAACAAGCTCCTTACAACCTCTGTGACCCAATCCAAATCTGATCTGTTTATCATCTTTGAATCTTAGGGCCAGGAGGAGTTCAGGTTCAGAACGATTCTTCATCACTAATTCACTGGTACCTACCATATTATCATATAAAATGCACGAACCAAAAGAAGAGAAGCAAAACTACAGACGAGCCATATCACAACTCAGGGAATTCAGCTTGTCGCCAATGTATCTTATAAAAACTATAGCAACATGGACCGAGAGAATTCATTTGCAACACATTTCTGACGTTTTGAAAGAAATAGAAACCCATGTTGAACTAACATCCAACTATAGCCCTTTCTCCCTTGCTACTATCCTCTCGCAGACTCACAAACTTTTCTGCTCACCTCCTCTGACAAGGATTCCAAGTGGCATAGCAGCTCCAACACTAACCTGAAGACCCCGGCCTAATCTAGGCAGAGAAACCTTGCAGCATGTATAACAAAGCAAGTACCATATATTCAATACAATACTGACAAAAGATCAGTGATCTAATCAATAGATTATGATCTGCTTTAGACTGCTCTGACGACAGATTTCAACGCCTAAGACCTCTCTTATACCATTCCACAGGTTCTATGCCACAGGACTCAACAACTACCACAATTTTTAATACCGCATCCACATGCCCAAACAGAATGGGTGGGGATGGACAAAGGATATGCACATATTGAAAGGTGCTGGTCTTGGATAAGGCATATGCTTCATGCAACTGTATCCACCATGCTAGCAGCTTCCCTCACGCAATTTCCTTATCCACAGTCCTAACTCCAATTACTTCCTGATAGCTCCATCCTACTGGGATTTCTTCTCGTCCCTCGTTCTTATCTGTCCAGCCGCCACTGCACAGTCCCCGATTTGTATCTGAAGATTGTCACAATGTGACAATAAGAAAATGGTTTAAGATGAAAAGTACAATATTTTGAACTTTCCTCATATAAATTGGAAAGTGTAATTCACAGAACAGAACCACTAAAACTGATTTCAGGCTCCCAGCACTTCAATTCGAAGGTCTGCATTCCGAGCCACATTTAGATGCCAATCATTCTTCGAAGACAAAAACTTCAGAATCATAGCAATCGGACGCCAAAAACTCAGGAGGTAGTTGGCCTAATGGTTTAGCTGATAAAGACCCATCCAAAGACTGTAAAACAGACACCAAAACAAGTCAAAATTTCAACCTCAAACTCTGATCTCCAGGGAGACAACTAACGCACCGGTCCTTCATACCAGCTGTGTGTGGACAACAGGTGGATGTCTGCACAACAGTGTTATGTTAGCTCTCCCACTGCTTTCCTGATGTGGGCTTCCTTCTCCCAGCACAATGTCCAACAGTGCCTGCCATGGTGCATCACAGGGTTACTTCATGATCCACGCTGGCTCAAGGTGGGATCATTAGGAAACAGCAAATTCAGCGTCGACGAGGGAAAATGCAGTAACATGAAGCCATGTCGTTATACTTGGATGGCACCGCACATGGCTACGTGAGTACTTTACATGTGCTAAAGGCCCATGTAACCATGTCATGTGATTGTTGATTAACATGGAGCATCTACAAAAGCAGGGCATCAGACATACAGATAATTGCTAGGTGGATGAAAGTGCAGTGTAGGCCTAAGGGACCACAACTTAAAAGAAAACAAAAAAGGAGGCATAGACACCTTTCTTGAGCTGTGTAATCATGAACGGATGCTTGCAAAATCTTCAATATCTGAACCTACATTGTAGAGCCTAACAGCATGCATGAATACTGCCCATAATTCCACTTGTCACTAAATATACCAACCATGAACCATATGGATTGGGTAAATAACATTTTTGTGATATCCTTCACTTTTCTCCTGTTACTCTGTTAGGCACATAGGATTGTGTTGAAACATTTTCAGAAAAAAAAAAAGAAAATCTTTGTCATGGATGAGCTTGACACTTCAGCTACTACATGACAAGCCTACCATAATGGTATATTTGTGGTCCATGTCAAAGTAGTGACAATAAAACGTAGGGTCGCTGATTGGGACAAGTATCAGGTCAATTATAGCAGGACTATTTCAGTACCTGAGAACCCATGGAAGAACAGGGATAAGAGAACCGTGCAGAAGCATGCTCCACGTTCTTGAATTCTCAACACTTATCTTTCCTCCTACAGCTTTGTAGATATACAAAGCATAACTTGTCACCTAGGAATTCAAGGGCATTTCTCTTCTCCTTATCGGTTCTTGAAGATGATGTAACCATACAATGAGCTTTGATTGGTGACAAGGACGTAAAAATATTATTCAACCAGAAAAAATTTGCACAAAGTTATCTGATAAGATGATTGTTTGTTGTTCAACGCAAACTTCGACATCACTGCAAGGACGTGAATGGAGGGTGGCTGCTGCTATTTGACGATGAGAGGAAAGGACGGCTCCAGATATCTGAAAACTATGTGTCTTCCGGACTACTGCCATACTCAAACTTGACCGTGGCTAGACGATGCCGTGAAACCTGAAATGTTTTGGATGTGACCGCGTCATCGGTCAATAGCTGGTATTAGGTTAAAGATAATGAATAATGCTACTTAGATTAATTTTTGAAAGTGACACTATTCAAATGCCCTAAAATTGTCTTTTTTACCAAAATCAAATATCTCACAAGGCTAGTCATCATTCTCCTCTACCACTCATCGATTAGGCTACTATACAGGCCAGGCCCCTGCTATAACTGTCAGCCCAGCAAGGTTGCAAGGGCAACCTGCCTGCCTTAAAAACTGCATCCATCTCTCTGGTGCAGATCACCTTGGAAACAGATAATCCGGTCAAAGTTATGAAATTGGGGTGCAGATGAGATGATTTTAATGTGCTTCGAGTATCGGATCGGATGCAATTGCAAATTAGTATCCTCTAACAATGCTGCATCCAAAAGTGCACGCTCAATGATTAAGCAAAAGAAAAGGACGTGGCAAATTCCGATTGGAACGGATCTAAAGCAGATAGGGTAAAAAAATCCAAGTAATCCACTTTGCCCGCTTAGCTCCATGAATAAAAGTTTGGCTCCATTTAGCCACCCAAAACTATTTCAATTGGTATTTACCCCTTAATGAGATTCCTTTTTTTTCTCCATGTATCAATTGAGTTTTAAATTCAAAATTTCAGGGTGACATGACATCATAACTTATGTTGGAAAAATACATCAAGATTTGTTCATGATTATTTTCATAGGTTAGGAGCATGTAACACCAAGTCAATCCAATATATAGAATTGCATGAAAGTAGTGATGTAAGGTTTTAAAGTATTTTGCTAACATAAGCAGATCATGCTCTCTATCACCTTACAAAATTTCAACTTAAAAACTCAAAGTGTACACCCCGAGAAATGAAAATAAAAGTGTTCTCAATAAGATATATTGGACCAAATAAAATAATTTATATAGAAATAAATTGAGCTAAAGTTTGTTCATGTGTTCAAATAGACAAAGTGAATTGCTCTGGTAGTAAAATGGACCTTTTCTTGCAGGCAGGGGAAGAAACAAAAAAATTGAGCAATGGGGAGGGTTTGGATTTTAGAGGTGTCGATACGCGTCTCACCGATCGAGGAACACGATGCGCACCGGCCGCCTGGTTGTTTACGTGCGTTTCCGACCCTTACGGCCGGATGGCCGCCGCCGCACGCGAGGTGGCGGAAGAGCAGGGCAGGGGGCAGCGTTCGTCGCGGACGCCGTCGCAGGGCAGGGGCAATCCGTTTGTTTGCCGGCGGCGGGGGGCCGAGAACCCGTCTCTCGTCTTCCTGCCTGGCCTCGGTGACAAGTGCATTGCAAGGGCCTCCAGTTCCAGCCTAGCAACATTCGGCCCAATAGAAGGGAAACGGAAGGCCCAATAATTTTCTGACAAAGAATGTCCACACTACAAGGAGCAGCCCAGAAAAGAAAACGGGGAAATTTGTTTTCGGGAATGTTTTTTTATGAAATCATGGTTTTGTTTGCCTGAGCGCGAACAAAAGGAATTTTTTTTCGAATATACGCAATACCTTCGAGAGACTGAGCCGGTAGATTCTCAAGGTTGACGAAATCACCATTTACGTGTCACTATCAACGGGTACATCACGTACCACTGATTTTTAGATGTTGGGGGTGTTAGGTAACACTCTACTCCACCAAAAATAGCTCCACTCTACTAACTCCACAAAACCTCCTGCCAAACACGTCGTCCAGCTCTACCAACTCCAGTTTCAGAAAAAAATAGAGTTGGAGTCAGATCTATATTTTTTTAGCATATCAACGGGATGCTCAAAAATACTGATTTCAAATCTCTTCGTGGAGTTACGGGGTAATCACCGCCGTTACCCGTACCCTTGGTTACACACTTACCTGTTCGCGAAAGAAAAAAAGAACGGTCCTCCTCCCGTCGCTCCTCCCCTTCATTCTCTCGTCATTTCCCCTGCTGCGCCGCCGCTTGCTGGCAGCCGCACGCGCCACCGCGCGTTGTTTCCCGGGGTCGGGGCCACGCCTCCGCCGCTTAGCTTAACGATGTCACGCCGCCGCCACTCTCCGGGGCCAAGCCGCGCCCCCTCTCCACAGCTTGACGAGGCCGGCTGCACGCGCCTCCGCTGCTGCCGGGGTCGGGGTCGCGCCCGCGCGCCTCCATCGCTCGGCTCGCCGCGGTCGCGCTGCACTTGCTGCTGCTGTTCTGCTCGCCGGGTTGGGGGCGTGGCCGGGGCCGCGCCTCTCCGTGCTCGCCGCCACCGCTCGCCGGGGCCAATCCGCACGCCCCTCCGCTGCTCGCGGGGCCGCGCGCGCTTGCATTGCTTCTGCTCTGCTCGGGACGATGCAGCAATGTGCAGACCCGGCGGTGCATTGGAGCCAGGGGCGGCGGAGACGTAGTGACGGCTAATTTTCTGGAGGGCTGATCCGATGTGCTGGGAATTTCTGCAGATATTTTCTTCCGTCGCTATGTAAAATGTGCAATCTGTGCTGTGTTCAGCGCCCGCCACGGCCACCAGCTAATTTTGTTTATTCCTAATATGATCACAGCTGCAGTTTCTAGTAGCATTTGCACACACCAGCGAATAGGAACTTGGTTGCTCGCGGGTGGTGAGTGGTGACGATGGCGAGAAAATGAGGAAGAGAAACGGAGAAAGGAGGAGAGACTGACAAATGGGTCCTATTCATAAGGATATAATAGACCATTCACAACAAAACATATAATCCTTGGAGCTGGAGCCACACCATCAGCCAAACACGTAGAGGTGCTTCATGTTTTTCCTGGAGCACCAAGGTGGAGCTGCTCCATAATGGAGTTGGTGAAGTGGAATTATTTTTTTGAGTGGGGTGCTACCAAACACTCCTTTAGAATCACTATCAAATGCATCCTTGAATTGCCGCGGATGAAGATTATGATGCAAACTCAGAGAATTCATATTAAGAAAATTCGAACATAATATATATAAAGGAAAAAATCAATCATATATTTTTTTTCTCTCACTCTATATCACATATGTATGCTATTATAAAAAATTCAATTACAAACTGTAATCTCTTAACAAATTCCGGTACATGTCCTCCTCTATTCAAATCTGAAGCCACAAAACTCACGCCGCAAAGATGGAGAAATACGATTGACAACATTGCTGCTCACAAAAAAAGAAAAATGAAGCACACAAGAACAAGTGACTTTGTTCGCGCATGCAGGACGAGTCGGGCGTGGATGTAATCAGCGCACGGGGGTAGAAGTTGTAAAAACTCTGGAGTAGTTTTTTGGACGTTAGGATCATATAAGATTAGACCTTAATCAAGTCAAGATGGTAAAAGGAAGTAAAATCACACGGATGGAAAAAGGAGGTAGCGCTTTCTCGGAAAAAAGGAGACAAGTGCGAGCTAGCGCATCGTTGGAAACCGAGACACGTAGGGTGTGATCGGATGTATAGATTTCCATATGGGCCGCCCGGCCCTAGCCCGGCCCTAGCACGAAAAGGCCCGGCACGAAATGGCCCGACCCCTCTGTCGTGCCGTGCCGTGCCGTGCCGTCGTGCCCAACAGGCAGCCCAGGCCCGGCACTACGGCCTTTTTTTAGGGCCGGGCCGGCACAGTGGCACGGTAGGCACTAACATGCTAGTGCCGGGGCAGGCACTAAGGTCTCAATGACCACTCATACTTATTAACACAACATACACAAGTCATTGATCTTATCAAACTTCACAAATCACAATTCACAAATCAACACATCACAGATCAACATCACAGAGAACATACTTATTAACACAACATACACAAAAGAACATCAGCTTTTAACTTCAACAGAATAAAATGATCTTATCAAACTTCACAAATCACAATTCACAAATCAACACATCACAGATCAACATCACAGAGAGACAAGAGATTATAAATTTTAAGTTTGAGCTGGTGCAATGGCTGCCTCATTAAAAACCTATCCAGGTAAAACTCACACCTCGTGAGAAAAAACCCTGGATAGGAAAAAAGAGTACAGCCCAGCTCAATCAAATAATAGTTCTAAAACTTAAGTTATTACAGGCCAGTGTTACACTTCTAAATTCTCATCGACATCTAGGTACAAATTAGCAAAACTCTCCTCAAGTTCTTCATCCTCTATTAAGTTCTGAAGTCTTGCTTCTGCAGCCTCCCAATCCTTGACACAAGAAAGCATCTCGACCGTCTCCGGTTTCAATCGATGTCGCCTCTCCTCAATGATCCTGCCAGTAGTGCTGAAAACAGATTCTGATGAAACTGTGGAAACAGGAACAGAAAGAACATCTCTAGCTAAGATGGACAGAACAGGATAAGTTCTTTTATGCTCATGCCACCAAGATAAGATGCTGAAGTTATCATCAAAATGGGTGACAGTGTCACTGTCCAAGTAGGTAGAGAGTTCATTGCCCATAGCCATACAACTGGCAGTTGCAGAAGTGCTTGCTGCTTGCAGCAAAGCACTTGCAGATGACCTTCTAGACAAAGCAAGAGGCAAAGAGGGAGGAGGGGTGGAGAAAGAAGTACCAGGAAGATCATTAATTCCAAAGGCAGATACACCACAATCTGAGCCAGTGGAAAAAATATCATCCCAAGCACTAGTTTTCTTACCAGAAGTGGATGGAGGTGGAGGAGTTTGCAATTTTACTGCACCAAACTTGTCATCATACAGTTTAAATGCAGTAGACAGTTCAGCTCTAACATCAGTGAAGTAAGCAGAATAATCAGTACCAGTAAGACTAGATAACAACCTGAGTACATTTTGAAAACCTTTCAATTTAGCTCTAGGGTCCAATATGAATGCAACAGAATAAAGCATAGGAATGTCTCTCCAGTACTTAAGATAGTAATCTTTCATAGGAACAACAACATGCCTAAGCAATTCATCATTTTCATAATGTCTAAGATGCTTAGCAATCAAAATGAGCTGATGCAACATAAGTGGAGAGGTAGGATAATAAACACCAGATAGTGCAACAGTATAATTATAAAAGAGTTCAAAGAAGGATAACATACTCTGTGCAACAGTCCAATGATCCTCTGTCAACAGTAAAGGATCTCTTTCACTCCTAGGATAGTTAGTCTCAATGAAAACATTAAATGTCTGTCTGTAAGGGAGCAAATGCTTGAGCATGAGATAAGTGGAGTTCCACCTTACCTCCATGTCCAAACCAAACTTTCTAGGATGAACATTCACAGCTAGACAAAATCTCTTAAATGCAGCAATGCGCTGGTTAGAAGCATTGATGAAAGATATTGCAGATCTAAATGCATCTAGATATGGCTCAATCAGACTAATGGCAGATTTAACCATGAGATTGATGATATGGCAAGCACAACGCTGATGTAAGAACAATGTTCCAACATAAGCAGCTAATTTAGGACTAAGTTTCTCCATAGCAGTAGTATTAGCATAGGCATTATCCAAAGTAACAGAAAACACCTTTGAAATCAAACCATACTCCTCTAGCACACTAGTCACACGGTCAGAAATGTTCTGGCCAGAGTGAGATTCATCAATAAGCCTTAAACCAATTAACCTCTTCTCTAATTGCCAATCAGCATTAACATAATGAGCAACCACACTAAGGTAATCTTCCTTAGCATTACCAGACCAGATATCAGAAGTGATAGACACAGATGAAACGGCAACAAATGATTCAATAAGCTTAGCACGGCAATCAGTAAAGTACTTGCACATATCTCTAGTGGTTGATTGCGTAGAAACAGCAGAAAACCTAGGATTATGAGCAAGTTTAATATACTCTTCAAAAGCAGGAGATGCACCGAAACACAGAGGAAGATCTAGTCTAGCAATCAAACGACATAATTGAGTACGAGCTACCTCAGCAGAGTAATCCCATTGACGGACAGAACCGTCAGGGTTGAAATGGATCAGAGACTGGGAATTACGAACCTTAGCCCTCCTGTTTGGGCATTTCTCAACATGCCTCTTGAGATGGCCAGTGCCAATGGAAGATCTTGCAGCATATATAATGCCACAATGATTACACTTGGCAGAGACCCTTACCTTCTTCCCATTGATGTCCTGGAAGATCTTTTCAAAGTCCTTCCAGCACTCAGAGGTGGTGGAACGGGACCTCTTGGTGCCACTGCTCACCATGTCTGGATCAGCATCAGGTGCTTCTTGACCAGTAGGTGGTGCTTCAGTCGCAGCTATGTCGATTGGATCGACAGCGCTACGACCGAAGAGCTCGTCCCGCTCTGCCTCCATGTCACTCTCATCATCACCTCGCTAGCCCATCATCCGAAGCTCGTCGTTGATGGTGTGCTCCTGGAAATCGTCGCCGCCGTCCATCGCCGACGCTCTGGTCCCTCAACGGATCAACCTCGAACACAAAACAAGAACGAGTCAGGAGAGGTCGAGAGGAACACCAACAAATTAGTAGAAGAACACCAGCAGACAACAACGCAACGGCTTACCAACGAATCCGGAGCACCAGAGCGCACGACGATGGTCAACGAACAACGGATCTGGAGCACAGAGCCAGGGAGGAGCGAGAGGAGGCAACAGGACAGTGGATAGAGGAGTGGGCGAGAGCGAGAGGTGGGGGAAGAAGACAACAACGCAACGGCTTACCAACGAATCCGGATCACCAGAGCGCACGGCTAGCGGCGCCGGTAGGCGGCCGACGCCGGCCTTCGGTTGCCGGAGAGGGAGGAGGCGAGAGGAGGAGGGGGTTGGGGGAGGAAGAAGATGAAACAAGAACGAATCAGTAGAACACCAACAGACAACACCACAACGGTCGGGAGGCGAGGGGGGCCAGCGGTCGCCGGCGAGGGAGGAGACGAGAGAGCGGAGGCGGAGAGGAGGAGAGCCAGAGGCGGCGACCGGCGAGCCGGCGAGGCGTGCGGGAGGCGGAGAGCCAGAGGAGAGCGAGAGCGGAGAGGACGAGGAGAGCGAGATCCAGATCTGAGAGACCAGAGCGAGAGAGCGGCGGGCGGACCGGCGGAGGGGAAGGAAATGAGCTGGGGTTTGCGGGGCGAGTGGGCGACCGGCGCGTCGGGGCTTATATACCCCCTCCCCAACGGCTCGATCCAACGGTCGGGAGGCGACGGGACGAGGGAGATCAACGGTCGGAAGGCGAGGGGCGCGGGGGTGTCGGGCCGGCATCGGGCCGGCCCAAAAATCGTGCCGGGCCGTGCTGGCCCAGCGTGCCAGGAATGCGGCCCAGGCCTAGCACTATCGTCGTGCTGGGCCGGCCCGAGAACTATTCCCCTCGTGCTGGGCTCGTGTTCGTGCCGGGTTTTTTCGTGCCGGGCCTCGGGCTGCCCAGTGGGCCTGGCCCATTTGGAAAACTTTGATCGGATGGATGGGCCTCCCAGCCTGCCCCGCATCCGTAAGCCAGGCCACCCCTGATCAGACCGGTTGCATGCAACGCATTATGATTGGTTGCATGCATGTATGAATACAAGTTGCTCCGTGCTGCTGTTTGGTCTGATGCGCAGCTAGCACTCTAGCAGCTTTTCTCCTTTGCACGCTTCCCCAAGTAGCTCATTCTTGCACCGCGCGAGCCAGTCTCGCTGGAAACGGCCAATTCTCACATTTGCGGGAGCATCTTTGCACGCCGAGAGCCTGGCTTGGTGGCCGGAGCAAGAAATCAAACTAGCACTCAGGCAACCAAACTAGGGCGCTATTATATGTCGCTAGAGGCGACAAATTCTCCACCCGTCGCTTTTAGTATGATTACTTAATATTATGAGCTAATAGGAGTATGTAGGAATGAAATATATGGGCCGCTAACCTCATCGGACACGGAAATAAAATAAAGATTCTCACGTTTCCTCCTAGCAGGAGTATGGAGGAATGAAATATAGCTCATTCTTGCACCGCGCGAGCCAAGCTCGCTGAAAACGGCTGATTCTCACGTTTCCTCTTGGCTGCGGGAGCATCTTTGCACGCTGAAAGCCTCGGTAGTCGGAGCAGGCAACCAAACTAGGACCTTGTTTAGTTCGGCGAAGTTGGCGCCGCCAAAATCACTGTACGGTACTGTAGCACACTGTAACGTTTCGTTTGTATTTGTGAATTATTGTCAAATATTGACTAATTAGGCTCAAAAGATTCGTCTCGCAAAGTACAACCAAACTGTGCAATTAGTTTTTAATTTCATCAACATTTAGTACTCCATACATGTACCGTAAGTTTAATGTGATGGAGAATTTTTTTTTACATAGTGCTAAAGTTTGGATCGGGGGAACTAAACAGGACCTAGTGCTCAGGCAACCTGCATCTGGCGAGCCTGGTTCACTGAGCGCAGGGAACCAATCAGGCCCATAATTGCGCAAGCACACCGGGGATTTTAGGCCCAAGTGAGGCAGACCTGCGGCGTGGATCTTGCGTGTTTCCGGCCCGGTTTGACGACACCGACCAGCGCAGCAAGCAGCAGCGGGCGGCACCAAGCATTGGGCCTTGTCTCCTGCGCGCGCGTGCGTGGAAGAGACATCCGCCATCCGGTCAGATTGAGGCCAGCAGGGCGGACGAGATGGAGGCGTCGCGCCCGGTGCAAAGCGCAGAGCTCCATACGGCGAGGCCGCGAGGAGGGGTGAACGAGCCGCCGTTCCGTTGCTGCTGCTCGTCGTACCGCGGCTTCCACGTGGCCGTCGGCCGCGCCTCGTGCTAGCTGATCCGCCCCGCACCGATTTGCTGCTGGCTGCCGCCACGATTCCCTGACGATCGACAGGGCCACCACGCAAGCCTGCGGCCCGACGCGCGGCCTGACGGCCAGCAAGAAACCGGCTGTGGCAGTGGGCAGCAGCAAGCATTGGGCCTTGTCACCTGCGCGTGCGTGGCCGTGGCAGGGCCGTCGGCTGCGTCACCCGAGGGCCACCAGGGCGGATGCCGGAGCGGTCGCAGCGGCGGCGCACGCGGCAGGGCAAGCACGCGACACGTGGGTGCGCGCGCGCTTCCACGCAACGGAGCCGATCCGATCCACATCGACGGATCCAGGAGCGGTCGGTCGGTCAGATGAGGCTCCTGCTGCACCCTCGATCATCCGAGCCTGGAACTAAGCCAAGCCACGGGGATCCGCGTCAAATGAAGCTGAGCCGAGCTGTTTCTGCTAAACCATTTCGCGACCGAAGGTGGGCGTCCGATCTAAACGATGTCCACGCGGCACACACCGGGAGCGGGGCTGCACGGGAAGCGCTTTGCAGCCCTCCTGCACGGAATTTTTTTCCCCATAACCAGGAGCTAAAGTCCGGTGAACGCAAAGCCGCAGCCGCCGTTGCTGCTGCTCGGCTCGTCGCCCAGCGGCTCCACGTGGCCGTCGGCTGCGTGCCTCGTGCTGTTCAGCACCCCCACTGCTGATTGGCAGTACAGTAGCTGCTGCAGTGATTCCCTGACGACTTGCATTGACTTCCTCGATTGACTGACTTAGCCGGCGGCCCCTTCCTCCGACGATCCCGGCCCTCCTGTGCCAGCCTGACGCCTGCCTGCCAGCCTGTACGCACAAGCACAGGCACTGTAGTAAACAATACGCCACGCGTTGCATTATGCTTGTAAATTACGTTATCCACCAGCCGCAGAAGCTGCTGCAGGCGGCTACAATCTTCCATGCAAAGTAATCGCTCCAGGACATCGTCAAAATCTCGAGCTCTTTGGAGTTCATCCGGCCGTAATCTTTTCCCGAGTCCTCCTTTCCCCACAACCTGCAAAGCGACCGCTCATCAACAGCAATTCTCCTCACCAACGGAAAAGTCTCCATCTCCCCGCGTCACGTCACCAAACACTTCCTTCTCCTTTCACACTCACTCCCACGCTCGCGCTCACTCTCTCCTCCAGGCCCATCCGGCCGATCCCCACCCCCATCCGCCCGGCCAGCCATGGCGGTGAGCAACAACATCACGGCGTGCATCAACTTCCTGGTGCTCCTCTGCACGGTCCCCATCGCCGCGACGGGCGTGTGGCTCGCCTCCCGCCACGGCGGCGACGGCTGCGCGCGCCTCGCCCGCTGGCCCGTCGCGGCGCTCGGCGCGCTCCTCCTCCTCGTCGCCCTCGCGGGCTTCCTCGGCGCCTACCGCAACCGCAGGGGCCTCCTCGCCTGCTACCTCTTCGCCATGGCGGGGCTCATCACGCTGCTCCTCGCCCTCATCGTCCTCGCCTTCGCCGTCACCCACGGCTCCGGCGCCTACCCGGTCCCCGGCAGGGCGTACGACGACTACCGCCTCGAGGGTTACTCGCCCTGGCTGCGACGGTACGTCGCCGGCGACCCGGAGCGGTGGGAGGGGATCCGGGCATGCGTCGCCGGCTCCGGGACGTGCAGGAAGCTCGCCACGGATAGATCCTTCATCGTGCCCGAGCAGTTCTACATGACCCACCTCTCGCCCATCCAGGTAATTAATTAATCAACTATTTTTCGTTCCTAGTTCTTGTTTTTTTTTTGCGCTAGCGATTTCACCAGTTGATTAGAGTAGTACCTCCGTTCCAAATTGCAGGTTGTTTTGGTTTTTTTAATTTTATAGATAATATTACATCTAGGTATGTATAGTATTTCTGGCCTAGAAAAGTCGTTTAACGACTTTGTCTTATGATTAAGGTACTTCCACTGTTTCACGGTACTCCCACCAGTGTAAGGTGGCTGGTAGTTTCATTTCTACTTTCTAAAGTGTGGGTACCAGCCAGTACTATCAGTAGTAGTACTGGCAAGAGGAATCAAGGAACAATCTCGTAGGGCCTGGTGAAGAAAGTTCTGTGTGTTAAACTACGCACCACGGGTTGCATCAGTCATCAGTCCAGTATATTGTTGTGGCAAGTGGGCCATCCATGCTCCAACTATGCTTGCACTGCAGAGTGCAGACACTTCCACTAGTCGGGGAAGATGATTGCTGCCACTCAGTCAGTGATCTGTAAATGTGTTGTTCATCATGCATTCATGCCTAGTAGGTGTGTGGTGAGAGTGTGAGAGGGTGAGCACAGACTCCAGAGCAGGGGCATGTGCCATGTGGGCCGGCGCTTGGACCCAAGTAGCCAGCCACCGGTTTTCTTAAGACTCTTGGGCAGTTTTGGGAAGCTTCTGAGTTCCGTTCTAAACTTCTGAATAATCAATAATAATGTGCAGTCGGGGTGCTGCAAGCCGCCGACGGTGTGCGGGTACGCGTATGTGGGCCCGACGGCGTGGGCGGGCGCGGCGAACCCGGCGGCGGACGCGGACTGCGCGGCGTGGAGCAACGACCCGGCCCTGCTCTGCTACGGCTGCGCCTCCTGCAAGGCCGGCGTGCTGGGGGAGCTCCGGCAGCAGTGGCGCAAGGCCAACGTCGCGCTGCTCGTCGCCGCCGTCGCGCTCGTCTTCGTCTACCTCGTCGGGTGCTGCGCCTTCCGCAACGCCCAGACCGAGGACATGTTCCGACGGTACAAGTGGGGCAACAACTACTGATGACCTGACGACCTGCGATCGATCGAGAGCTTGGCCTTCGTCGCCCTTGGCTGATGTTGTCTCGCCGGTGTAAGTAATTATTAAGCAAGTGTGATGAGTTCTGTAGAGGGAGGAGCACATATGTAAATGTGTAATGCCTTCTGAAACTTCTGGGATGGGGTTGGGTGGCGGAGTTAAGCCAGGATTTCGATGAAATGCGCCTCATTTTTTGGTGAAATTTGTGCTCCAAGAGTGAGCAGTGTGATCTGGCTGGAACTTGCATTGTAAGGTCAGCTGGTGCCGGCCGGCAAGGCGGCAATGCCGCTCGTGATCGAGACGATAAGCTTTGCAACATTTTCGGGGCGTTGGGCCCCTTGGCTCGTGCTCACCAGGTTGTAGCATGCGCGCTGTTGTGTCCTTTTGCTGGGGATGGTTGTCAAATCTTGTCATGGTGCTAGGTACCTGCCGGTCCGTGCATTCTATATCGACCAAGGCAGGCAGGTTTCAAAGTAAGGTCATGTTGGGTTCCATCCTCTTTGATCTCTTTTAGTTCCTAAATTTTCAAACAGAGAAATTAAATGTTTTAGTTCCTAAATTTTCAAACAGAGGAATTAAATGGAGGATTAAAGGATTAGTTTCTTGAGGTGACTAAAGGGGACTAAAGGTCCAGGAGGATACCCTCTGTCCCTCATTATTGCTCCGTTCCCCACCCGTCTTGAACCTTCCCGAATGCATCACCCTCGCTCGCTACCCTCCCCGCCGCCACCCTCACTGCTCCCCACGCCGCTGCCACCGTCCCCTCTCCTCCCCATGCCGCCCCATGCCGGCACCACCGCCCCCGCTCCTCCCCATGCCGCCACCCCCGCTCCTCCCCACCACCGCCCTCGCTTCTCCCCACACTGACACCGCCGCACCCATTCCTCCCCACGCCCCATCCACCATGGACGGCCACGGGAACGGCTACCGCGACTATTTCTCTCAGGCGGGTTCATCTTCGGCGGCTTGCAGCTTTTCTGCTTCCCCGGACGCTCCCGACGAAGACGACTTTGGCCTCTTCTCCCAGTCGACGTCATATCGTCCGATAGCCCCCAGCCTCTCCGCTCCCCAGATGCACATGGAGCATCTGGATCTCAACTCCCAGGCTGATATCTTCCCAACCTTGGTTCGTACCAAGAGTACCTACAGGCGGAAGTTGCTCCCGGCAACCAATGGCTACCTCCCCTTGGCCCTGGCGGCAAATCTGGCCGTGGAGGATGCTAGGCTGCGCACCCAGTAGGTCGCCGCTTGAGGTCACTGGCCACTGGAGCGGGATTCGACGGAGGTCATCGAAGAGGCCGTGAGGGATCGATGGCTAAGCGCGGAGGCCGTGGGGGAGGCCGTGGGGGATCGGTGGCTAACCGCGGAGGCCGTGGATCCACGTTTGCCGGGAACAGCTCCGTTCCTCCAGAGCATGTCGGCGCACTCGAGGAGGAAGATGACAACGGCTTTGAAGGCCATTGCCAGGCGGTAAGATCCAGATCCGTGCTCTGATTCCTCTGATAAGATGTTCCATTACTAGCTTTGCTGTTTTGTCATGATTTGCTATGATGTGATGCTCCATTAGGTAGTACATATGTTGATTTGGTCCATTAGGTAGATTTAGCTAATTATGTTTTCTGTAATAGAACCGTTTTGACAAGGTCAATTGGACCGAAGAAAACACAAATATATTTTGTGATCTTGCTGTTGAATAAATAAGGGTAGGGAATTGCCTGAATGGGACAATGTCAACTAGAGGTTACAATGAGATATGACAACAATTTTTCACAAAGGCTGGCCTCACACATTCAACCAAACAAATGAGGAATAGATGGACTCAATGCAAGACCCTTTACACTTTCTGGTTGTTTCTTAATCAACATACTGAATTAAGCCGAGCACCTGATGGAACGATCATAGCACCGCTGCCTTGTGGAAAAAATACACCGAGGTAATTTATCTTTGAACCGTGTCATCATATCTTCATGATTGTGATTATGTCTTCATGTCTGTGATCTAATTTATATTTGCTTTGTGTATTGATTTGTGCATTTCATAAAAAATTGGAGTGTAAGAAGTTCTAGTACGGCGCACCTCCGTACATGGAGCAACTAGCTGAGATGTTCCATGGGGTGACAGTAGATGGATCCACCTCATGCATCCCTGGACAAGTATCTCATGAGTCTGAAGGAGCATATGGTGATGAGGAAGGTGAAGATGCAGATGGAGAAGGCTTTCTAAACAGTGTCTTTACAAACAACAAGAGAAGCTAAGAAAAGCAAGAGATGAAATAAGAAATAGCAAGATGTCTGAGGATGGCTGTGGAGTGTGGGGCAACTAAAGACACAGAGGAATAATTCATGGCTACTAAGTTGTTTCGAGATGAATACAACCGGGATATCTTTTGCCAGTTCGATTTAAATGAAGAAAGGTTCATGTGGTTGAAGAGATGGTGCAAGGACATGAGTGGGTGATGATTTTAAGTGATTCCATGTAGTAGCTTAATCTATGTGAAACCTCTGAATGTTTGTTGAACTCTCTTTTGTGTGTTGAACCTTTGAATGTTTGTTGAACTCTCTTTTGTGTGTTGAACCTCTGAATGTTTGTTGAACATTTTATTGTGTGATGAACCTCTGAATATGTAATTTTATTTCAACATTGAAGTACTTGCTGCTGCTGATTATAATTATGATCATAATAATCCTGCTGATGGTAATTTCTTGCTGTTGCAAACAGGTGATTGATGATGAGGATGCACTAGCAGATTATGTCTTGAGGTGTCAGGAGAGGAGGAGAAGAATTGCTATTGTTGCTAGTGCCATGATCGGTACGTACCACTTTGACACATACATGAACAAATCGGAGGACAGAGTACCAACAGAAAGTGGATATGAATGGGTCATGAAAACACTAGGAAATAAGAATTTTTACTACAACATGTTTAGGATGAGCAGGAGTGTGTTTGATAAGCTTCATAATTTGCTTGTTGAGTTATATGGATTGAAGTCCATACGGAGGATGTCATCTATGGAGGCTTTAGGGCTATTTTTATGGATATGTGGTGCCCCTCGGTCTATTAGACAAGCTGAAAATTGTTTCACTAGGTCACTCGAGACATGTAGTAGGAAGTTTGATGAAGTACTGCATAGTGTGAGCAAGCTTGCGGCTGATATCATTAGACCAGTAGACCCTAAATTTAGAAGTGTGCATCATAGGTTGCAATCTTCTCGTTTTTCTTGACAATTGTATTGGAGCAATAGATGGTAGGGTAGTGCAATATATGGGAAGATATGGATATACCAGTCAGAATATGTTAGCCATATGTAACTTCGATATGAGATTTACTTTTGTCGTGGTGGGATGGTTTGGCTCAGTTCATGATATGAGGGTGTTCAAAGATACAATTGAGAAGTATGGAGACAAGTTTCCACATCCACCTCAAGGTATTGACGTGTTCTATAATCTCTTTTGTCTCATAGTTGCAACTTGCCATATGACTTACATAAAAAATTTGAATGTGCAGACAAGTTCTATCTTGTCGACTCGGGGTACCCAAACCGACCGAGTTATCTTGCACCGTACAAGGGTACACAGTATCTTCTCCCGAAGTATCGACAAGGCCTAATGCCAAGAGGTAAAAAAGAACAATTTAATTATGCACATTCTTCACTTCGAAATATTATCGAGCGGTCTTTTGGAGTTTTGAAGATGAAGTGGAGTATTTTGTTAGATCTACCAAGTTATCCGATGCCAAAGCAAAGCCAAATAATTATCGCATATATGACATTTCATAATTTCATTCGAGAGAGTTATTTGGCGGATGCAGACTTTGATTTGTGTGACCATGATAAAAACTATGTTCCATTGTCCGAAGCATTGTCTTCTCAAGGAAATATAGCTAATACATGTCATGGGGTCGAAGATCAAAACATGAATCAGTTTCGTGATTGGATAGCCGATGGCTTGTTTAGTAGGTTATAGCTGTGATGGTTTCTAATACATGAACATTGTTTCGAATGTATGGATAATTTTTCAAATGTTTGAGCAATTTGGAGAGTGTATAGCCGGCTAGCAGCGCGGCAAGGCAGCACGGGATGAGCAATTTGGGGAGTGTTGTAACATATTAGGATGCAGATTTTGTGTATTGATTATGAGTATTTTGATCTTTATTCATCTATTTTAATGATTTTTAGTCTTTAAATTCAAATAGGGTAGGTACTAAAGTCTAATCCTGAATTAAATTTTAGTCCCGGAACCAGGACTAAAGGAACCCAACAGCACTTAACGCAACGCAAGTTTTTGCTGATTTTGGTTCGCGTTGGATCCTCCTCCGGACAGGGAGCGCAACATCTGGGCCCAAGATAGGCCGCTCAGCATTTTTGAACTGAAAAAAGAGAAATAAAAAAGAATTGACAAATGTTGGTTGTGTGGTGGTGGTGGTGTAAACTCTGTTGAATGCGGTTCAATTTGGGCCCATAATCTAACACCACCGCGTTCAACAGAGGCACCCGACTCAAGAGTCAAAAACGCTTCTTCTTGGGCCTCTATGCCCATGAAGAAGCTTGGGTCTCGCAGTCCCACACAGACGCATTCTCTCGTGCACGGCCTTTGGCCACCGAATACCGGTATATTTATATGCATTACCGTTGGTTGATGACGTAACTATTTTGAATCTAGCCAACTAAAGTATGCACGACTTTGTTGTATCTATGTTGGTTGATGATGTAATATTATTATTCGAGTCAACTAAGCTCGCCATGATGACTTTCCTTAAAAAAAAGTATGCACAACTTCACACCAAGTTAATTACCAAAAAAAACGGCCATCATGTTCTTATTAGGAGCATTATAGTCTTTTAACCCGTAGTAGGACAAACAATCTACCAATATGAAAAAGAAGGATTGTCAAATAATTGTATTCACATCTAGGCTATGGTTTCGTTAGGCAACAGTAGTAGTGACAGAGGACATCATCAGTAGTCCTCGACGACTACATTTATTCGGCCGTTGCTGCCGTTTAACCGGTATACGTCAGACGTCACTACCGGTTCATGACAACCCGAGTCATGTGGTGGGAGTGAAGGTCACTTTGCTAGT
Organism: Setaria italica; assembly: GCF_000263155.2. Classification (NCBI taxonomy): domain Eukaryota; kingdom Viridiplantae; phylum Streptophyta; class Magnoliopsida; order Poales; family Poaceae; genus Setaria; species Setaria italica. The sequence continues at coordinate 35,635,747 of NC_028453.1, forward strand.
GTCGCTGACTAAGCGGCTATAAGTACAACTTAACATTACTCCCTCGGTCCTAAAAAATAAATTATTTAAGGAATTTTAGGACAGATTAATAAAAAGTAAAATGGCATCGATTGTCATGTTCACTAGTCATATTTGATGCTAATTGACTGTCACGTGCTCACATGCATATGCACACCTGTCAAATTGAGTATAATAACTTATTTTTTATTTTTTTTACAGAGCGAGGATGTCAATCTATGGAGTTTTAAGCCATATTACACATGGAGTGAAAGATTTGACAAATGTACCAATTGAAATACAAGCATCGCATACCTCTAGGGAAAACTATACTATGCACAACATGAAACGATATAACATAGGCTTGCAGGCATATGTTAGTCTCAAATCACATCCTATAGGATAGGCTACCCTAAATATGTGTACACAAGTAGTTCAATTACTTGAAAGAGAATGCACTGTTATCTACAACAAATAGGAAGTTTTCCTATAAGAGTTACATGCCATGATTTGACTGGATGTTCTTCTTCTAACCGGCCAAACAATGACCTATTCCCCAATTTAGCTGAAAGTCGTCCTGTCGGATTCAGGGAACACAGATTTAGACTACGTGCAACGTATTATCACAATAAAATTTATAATGTAAAACAGCATGAAAAATAAACAAATGGTATTTAAAAAACGATTATTGTTTCTCAAAAGATCACAATTGACTTGGATATAAATTCCAAGCATACATTGTGTTTTCATTTGATTTAATTTATTTGGTGCATGAATGGTGAGTGGAGTATATCTATGTTGAATTTGTTTTTATTAGAAAATGAGCAAATTTTGTGATGACCACCACTAATTGGCAGTGAACATATTTAAACATGAAGTACGTTGACATATCTCGAGCTCTGATTTGGTCTTATACAAGTAGGCCATAACATCCGTGCTCCCCAATCTATAACAATATCTCTTCGGTTACTTAATTAATACTGCCGTCTCAAGTTCTCATCTCTGCTGTGACTAAGCTGATTGCGTTAACTGAAAATTCTACTCTACATTACTTATTTTCAGGCCACCCATTGGCTGGTATATATGTCAACACTCAACATTGTTATCATATGTTTATCAACTTCAGAAAATAAAAACTATGCCAAAAAAAAACAAGGTAATATAATTGAGTACTAGAAGCCTATATCACGGAAAGTCAATCCTTCTGATCTCTCTGAGAAGAAAAAGGAAAGCTATGTTTAAAAAGGAAAGGTGTACCGTCAAAGTCAATCTTTGGAGTAGTACTACGGACCAAATACACCCGCGGTTCATCTTTGCCATTTTCTTCTCTTTTTTGGCCATTTTTTATGTTTATTTACTTCATCTCGGAGACGTGGATGCAGCAACCTGTGGACCTACACGTTGACAAGAACACAATAACATATAGATGTTGGAGAAAAAGAAGGCACAGACTATTTACCTTTTAGAGTGGGTAACTAGGAATAATAATAATAAAGCTCACAGCAATATTTTAGGCTCGAAGATAGAATGTTGTGGATCTGAGACTGTGAATCAAAACGAAGATGCTAAAGCAGCATCAGATCTTATAATCCAAGATCCAACCTGATCCTGCAAATAGCATGCATTAGATACCTAAATGGATTAGTACTATTTCTGCAAAGTTAAAACTATTTAGTATTTACTGCTTGTCAAAATCAATGATGAAAGGTGAGATTTTAATGTTAAATGGATGTGTGACAAATTATTTTTTAGGAAGGAATTATTTCATATCAATTTGTAACAATGTGATAAAATGACACTGTAACGAACTTAGTATATATAACTCCTAATGAAATCTGCTTACCTGGGATCGAGTCCTTGATTTGGCATGGGTGCTAAATTTTTTCTGAAAAATCGGCGCTATTCTTTCAGTGGTAGGCGATGTGCCTCTCGACAGTGCTTCAATCTCGAAGCTGCTCGTAGTATTCATATGGGTGTGTGTAGCGTCCGTAATGTGTTTCGAAAAAAAAGACTACACCGAATATTAATGATCTCTCCGTCTCTATCTGTGTCTATGCTTGTGTCTCCAGAAAGTAGGAGAGCTGCAAATTTCACATGTAATTCACAGGGAGGACTCACATACTGTACGACATTGGATACTGAGATTCTACCAAGTTAATAATAAAAAAATATTGTTAATTCTAAGTCTTAAATCGAGATTATATTCTAGATTGTTGATTGTCTTGGGACAATTATAACTTAGTTACTTGTGATAGAACGTTGAAACTTTGGCAGTAAACAATTTCTGTTGTTTCAGACTTTGACTAGGACACTCGATTTGAAACCATCAAATGGTTGACAATTAGTACCATGAACCATGCTTAATGATATCCCATGAAAGTTTTGCTCCCAACTTCCAAGCAACCATTTTCTATATGTATCTCTTGTTTCATAAAATATATATTTTTTAGGCCTGCAAAAGTCAAGAATGTTTCACGATTTTGTATTGACCAATCATCATTGAGAGTCTTCTGAAGAGTCAAACAAAGGGCCGGTCACCAAGTTTTATTTTTTGGGATCTGTCCTTTCTGGCAGGAAGTCAGCCACCCTTGTTGCATTTTTCAAAGCTAATACTAACTGAAACCACTCACTCTCAACTATAAATGCCAAGGACTTGATGACCTTTAGCACACACATAAGGATCTCTCTCATGCAACCAGGAAACTCAAGCTGCCCAGCTTCCATCCCTAACCTTTCCAACAACATGCCTAAAGCTTGTGTAGCTACATTTCTCATGATGACCAGCTTCCTTTCCACCATAAACCATTTCCAAATGGTATCTACCGTAGCCCTACCAGATGATGATATCTTCACCCTAGACATTGTGTCAAAAATCCACGTCGACCATGATTCGACCGCCAAAGCATCGTCGGACTTTGGCCGCATTGTGGAAGCCATCCCAAATGGGGTATTCCATCCCACCTCACCCGCGGATATTGCTGCCCTAATCCGGCTCTCAATCTCTCAGTCGAAGCCTTTCACCGTGGCACCCCGTGGGCAAGGTCACTCGGCGAGAGGACAAGCCCTTGCCCCGGGTGGCATTGTCATCGACATGCGCTCGATGGGGCGTGGTAACCATGGCTACCATGCAAACGTGTCCTCCGACGAGTTGTGGGTGGATGTTGGCGGCGAGCAGCTGTGGATCGACGTCCTACATGCCACGCTCGAGCATGGCCTCGCACCCCGCATCTGGACCGACTACCTCCATATCACAGTCGGTGGCACGCTCTCCAACGGGGGCATCGGCGGGCAGGCGTTCCGGCATGGGCCACAGATCTCCAATGTGCACGAGCTTGACGTGGTAACAGGTATGTATAAGTTTTGCTGGTCACGTATACAATCTGAGAGAGCTGACTAGTGCCCAAGTGGTTTATTGATCCATCTATTTAAATGTTTGTCAACTAGTGTCCACGAGTAGAATGCACAGCAATTAAGTAATGAACAAGCCATGTTCGTTGCAGGCATGGGCGAAATGATCACCTGTTCCCAGGACAAGAACTCAGACCTCTTCTTTGCAGCATTGGGCGGGTTGGGTCAGTTTGGGGTCATAACCCGGGCTCGGATCGCGCTTGAACCCTCTCCCAAACGGGTTCTTTGGGTCCGAATCGCCTACTCAGACGTAGAATCATTCACCAGTGATCAGGAGCTGCTCATATCAAAACGGTCTAACGGATCCGGTTTCGACTACATTGAAGGCCAAGTCCAGCTGAACCGGACCCTCACCGAGGGCCGGAGGTCGTCTTCCTTCTTCTCAGCCTCAGAACTTGATCAGCTTGCCGAGCTCGTCCTCAGGACCGGGTCCAACGCAATCTACTACATTGAGGGTGCAATGTACTACAACGATGACACTGCCTCCTCCGTGAATCAGGTACAAAATCACAACCGAGTTTCATCTATCAAGAGTCATCGACCCATTAGCGCTCAAGCACACACTTACATTGTTAACTTTTTTTTTTTTGCAGAAACTTGAAAGACAACTGGAGGAGTTAAGCTTTGCCCCGGGGTTCGTATTCGTCAGGAACGTGTCATACCTAGAGTTCCTTGACCGGATCGGTCGTGAGGAGCAGAAGCTCCGGTCGGCTGGCGTCTGGGACGTGCCACACCCATGGCTCAACCTCTTCGTCCCCAAGTCACGCATCCTCGACTTCGACGCCAGCGTATTCAAGGGCATCCTCAGGGACGCCAAGCCCGTCGGCCTCATTCTCATGTACCCGATGAACAAGAACATGTGGGACGACAGGATGACGCCGGCCACGCCGGACGGGGACGTGTTCTACGCCGTCGGGCTGCTCAGGTCGGCGGTGGCCGCCGGCGACCTCGAGCGGCTGGAGGGGGAGAACGCCGCCGTGCTGGAGTTCTGCGACCGGGAAGGCGTCGGGTGCAAGCAGTACCTGCCGCACCACGCGTCGCCGGACGGCTGGAGGCGGCACTTCGGGGAGAAATTGGGCAGGGTCGCCGCGATGAAGCGCAGGTACGACCCGAGGGCGATCCTGTCGCCGGGGCAGGGGATCTTCCCCACCGGCGCCGCCGTGGCCGACGGCGACGACGAAGCCGGCTCTGATTCTCTGTAGAAGACAATAGTAACGGAAATGCTTGCACGTATGCTCTGTTCTTGGCAACCTGCGTGCATGTTGGGGCGGCTGATTCGGAGGAAAGCCGTCGTGGCAGTTGATTATTTGTTTATTTAGTTGGTCTGATCTTCTTCCTTCAAATGTAGGGGCCATAGAAAATTTGTGATGATCCTGATCCGGAGAAGCGTCCTATTTATTTGTGATAGTTTATTCTTTCATTTTTATTTCTTTTAGGATCGTTTTGTATGGCTCATTGCAAAGCATCTTCATAGAACATGTAAGCAACGAAGTTGCACCAGGTCAACTACTGTGCTTCAAAGAAGCACTTTAGTTATGTTGGGCTGTTGACCTTGCTCTGTTTATGCTCTGTAGTATAGAATTTGTGCTTGTACGGAAGTTGTGTTTTAAAACTTAGAGCTAGTGAGTTTGTTGTTTCGAATTGCACAAGGATTATAATATTTGTTTCTATCTCTACGTGATCTGCAATACCACATGGATTATAATATTTGTTTCGAATTGCACAAGGAGTATCATTGTGTTCCCAACCTACAAGATCATCATCCAATCATAGTGTGGCGAGAGGAACACAAGAAAGGAGACGAGAAGGCATGTAATGAGTTCAACGGAATGTCGGAATCATAATGTACATTTGGTGGAACATCTAGAAAGAATGTAATTTCAGGATTTTGCGGAACCAAATCATGCCAACAGAATAAGGGGATGTTTGGATATTCCCTGCTAAACTTTAGCACCTGTCACATCGGATGTTTGGATACTAATTAGGAGTATTAAACATAGTCTAATTACAAAACTAATTGCACAGATGGAGTCTAATTCGCGAGACGAATCTATTTAGCCTAATTAGTCCATAATTTGATAATGTGGTGCTACAATAACCATTTGCTAATGATGGATTAATTTGTCTTAATAGATTCGTCTCGCGAATTAGACTCCATCTATGCAATTAGTTTTGTAATTAGCTCATGTTTAATCCTCCTAATTAGCATCCAAATATTCGATATGACCTGCTAAAGTTTAGCACCTCGTATCCAAACACACACTAAATCACCTTAGAATCTAGGACATTGAGCTAACAGCAAAGCATGAGAGCACTTCGAGATTGGCAAGCTGATGAAAGCGCCCCTATCTGGCCATGCATGGTGCGGTCGGCGGAGGCCGGAGATAGTTCCATTTTCTAAACAATCTGGCCATGCATGGTGGTTTCAGTAATAACTCTATTTTGGCAGATTTTCTTTGTTTTATTGCTCATTTCTTGTCAAATGTCGGACTTTATCATCCTTTATTAAAACCCCTTTAACTCTTGCTGCTCTCCGAGATAAAATCGGACTATATAAAGCATGAGTTATCGCTTTGATTTTCTATACTTCCTTCTCTGTTTCTTGATTTATCCTTGTCACGCTCTTCCTGCTGTCCTTTTTATGTGAATCATAATTAGTCATGGGGAACCCTCCTGTTATCTAAAATAAATTCGGTGTCTATAACTCACTACTACATATTGTGCCATCACCACCGCCCTATCACCGCCGGTTGAAAGGTTAGTGAGCTGTAAGAGATTAAAACCGGCGGTGAAAAAGACCATCACCGCCGGTTTCAATTACAAACCGGCGGTGATAGATAGAGTGGGCCCAAAATTTTTACTCAATTTGCTTCACAAGCGAGCTCGCGTCCGCCACAGCCTCCGACCCCCACGACCTTATCCACGTCCGTCCGCCTCCCGTCCACCTCCTCCTATCCCCCTCCGCCACCCCCAAACTCTCTCCCTCTTCCGTGAACACTCCATCCCTTTACCACCCCCTTCCCTTCCTCTCTCTCCCCCCGCCGCCCCCTCCCTCTCCCGCTAGCCCTACCTCTCTCCGCCGGCCTTCTCCCTCCCTTCCTCTCCTGCTAGCGAGATCCCTCGACTGCCCCTCCTCCCCCCCTTCTCGCCCCTCACTCACGGTAGTGAGGAGCGGTGGCGGGGCGAGAAGCGGAGGTAGCGCACTGGGGCTCTGATGGGAGGGGCTTTGATGGCATGCGGGGCTGCGATGGGATGCGACGGCGCGCGGAGCTACGACGACAAGTGTGGATCTATGGCGGTAGGGGCGCGCCTGGATCTCTGGCGGCGGGTGCGCGTGGATCTCCGGCAACGTCAAGGTGCGCCTCCCGTTCGAGGTCCAACGGCACGGGCTGGGGCGAGTGCGTTCACGGGTTGCAGGCCATGATGGCGGGCGCGGCCGGGAGCGGGCCGCAGGCAGCGTTGACAGCGGTCATGGGCAGCGGCGGGCGCCGCTACGGGTGACGACGGGCGTGGATCTGGATACAGGTCTCTCTCCCCCTCTCCTTCCATTCCTCTCAATCAGTTTGGCTGCCGGCGAGGCGCCAAGTGCGCCGGCGGGGTGCAATGCCAACGAGGGGCCAAGCGCGCCGGCGGGGTGCAATGCCGACGAGGTGCGTCGCGGGGGCGTGGGGCCCAATTTTTTTCTTTTTTTTCGAAAAAGGCCATCACCGTCGGTTCCCATCAGACGGTGGTGCCTTCTACTATCACTGCCGACCCTCATCCGCCGGATCCCTAAACCGGCGGTGATGCACGGTTTGGGACGACGGTGATGTTGTCTTCAATAGTAGTGACTCATGCCATCCTTTCAAGGGGGGAAACATACACCCCTTACATATTTCTGAATTTGAGCGACTGGGGGAAGTCCAAGGAAGCAGCTTGATTAGTGTGGTTGTGGGTGACACCGATAGATTTGGTGGCGAGATAGCCTCTGAAAATAGGAGGACGTTGAGGGGGAGATCATCTTCTTTTTAGTGAGGTGCTAAGCTTCTACTCAAAGTAAGTAAAAAAAACTCTTTGTTCCCTCCTTTCTAGATAAGTCATCCATCATGCAAAAAAAATAGTTGCACATATCATCTACTTTGCTTCAAATCGAGCAAGGTTGGGTACATGTGTGTTAGTGTGAATGTTCAAATTCATGGACGCACGACGAGCTCCTTCGAGTTTGGGGAACGAATTGTGTTAGGATATGGTTTTGTTTGTAGGCTTAGAATTGGGGCTTTTGGAGATGACCGGCGCCGCTAGTAGTGGAGGATATATAGGTGATGAACAGTGATAGTAGTGGAAGAGCAAGCAAGCGTCTAGATCGTGCGGCTATGGGTGGCACGGCGGCAGTGAGATAGCCACCAAAGATGGGTGGATGCTCATGGGTTAAGGGTGAATATATATAGCTTCTTTTTACTAGAGTGATAGCTGTTGTGCGAGTAAGATGGAATGAAAGAATGAACAGTGTCGTATAGGATTTGGATGGTTGGATGGACACTGAATTGATACAACTCATCGACTGAAATAAAACTCAGGCACCTGCATAATAGCACCTCCCAAAAATTTATCATTGTGTGAAATTTTAGGGGTCTTTATTGGGCTGTTCGTTAGTGGATCAAGAGACTGACTTTGTATTCCCTTAGAATACTATCTCGTTTTCCACCAAGGACTCCATATGGATGTGGCAAAGCTATTGTAGGGGTGATGCTGATTCGAGCATCGATGCAGCCATTGTAGGGATGATGCTGAAAATCAAAAGTAAAGGCCACGGCCCACGGGGCATGTACATGCTTCGGCACTCACCAAATAAAATAACATTTCAGAGGTGCGAATGGAGTAGACGTGGAAGGCGTCGTTCTGATGGTTCAGTCTGACGAGGCGGTCCCACATAGACTCGGCATCGATAGCGACGCTCCGTGCATTTTGAGGTGTCGGAATAATTTTTGCCTCAGCACCGCCAACGCTGTGGGTAGTCTTATATTCCTTTACAACAGTACCTGTCCATGTGCATAACAAGAATTGTATTCTTTTTGGATGGAGTATCTTGTTTTCCACACCTATGACTCCATGGATGTGGCAAAGCTGTATATGCGGCATAAAAAATTGACAAGACCCTAAAGTTAAGGGGATGTTCAGATTCTTGAGCTAAAGTTTAGTCCATATCACATCGAATTTTCGAAGGCTAATTAGAAGGACTAAACATGTGTTAATTATAAACTAATTACATAGATGGAGGCTAATTCGCGAGACGAATCTATTAAGCCTAATTAATTCATGATTAGCACATGTTTACTGTAGCATTACATTGTCAAATTATGGACTAATTACTCGTCTCACGAATTAGCCTCCATCTGTGCAATTGATTTTTATAATTAGTCTATTTTTAATATTCCTAATTAATATCTAAACATTCGATATGACAGTGACTAAACTTTAGTCCCGTGAACCAAACGGCCTTAGTGACTCTTGAGTGATCCATGACAGGATGCAAGTCAGACAAGAACTCGCAGACAATAATCCTGCGCAGCGGATAAGGCAGCATGGAGCACCGCTAACCGATGGAGAATTGAAGAAGACGATAAGCTCGCTGCTCACCGGTCGCCACACTCCATTGGCAGCCGAAACCTTGGATCGCCATCGGTCGGTACACGACTCGATCGAGCCATCCAATCAATCAACGATGCCATCACAGATTCACATTTTACAGTAGAGTACATAATCTCAGATGGAACAAACCAACCAGCGTTCTGCCGCCACGACGGCGACTCGCGGAGGAGACGACGGCGCACGTCCACCTCCGTCTGCCCGCAAGAACCCGAACGTGCGGCGCCGCGGCCTCCAGATCGCCGGAAGCCGCGGAGAAAACGCGGCGAGATGATCCACATAAAAAGGAAAAGGAGCCGGCGAAATAAACTGGGCGATCGGCCAATCCCACGGGACACCAGGCACTCCCGGCCACAGAACGCGTGGCCAACCATGGCGCCAGTCCATGGGCTCGACGCGACGGGCATCGATCGCGGTATGAGCTAGCTCAGGAGGCATCGGGATGATCCGCGACTGAGCGACCGCCGGCGGCCACGACCACAAGCCGGCCGTCAGGTGGAAGACGACATCGCCCACCTTTTTGGGATCACCAGAAAATCTTCAGCTGGTGGAGATCCCCTGGCTGTTGAGAGGCTTCTAGGTTTCAGGGGATGTGCGTCCTGTCCTGTCAGGCGATCGTGTTCAGACGCTCCTCCATCAGATATTTCTCTCCAGATTCGTGTGCTCTCGCGCGCTTGTTCACCCGATTGGCTGGTCTGTTTTGTGTTTTATCGTCTCGTTCTCGTCCACCTGCAAATGGATCGAGCAAATTAAGTAGAAGACAGGGTGCGTGCCCGTAGTTCGCACGTACTCTCTTCATTCCGCAAAGAGTGTCCCTTTAAATTTGTCCTAAGTTAAACTATTTTAAGTTTGACCAAATTTACAATGAAAAGTATCCATATTTGTAACATTAAATAGATAAAAATATATTTCATAATAAATCTAATGAAACTTGCTAGACATCAAAAACATTAATATATTTTTATATAAATTTGATCAAACATAAAATAGGCGTCAATCGTATAGATTCTAATTATCATATCTATTGGTTTTTTAAAAATTACCATCCACAAATCATTATGAAAATATTCTAAAATAAACTCCTAAAGCCTATATCTAAATTATCCACCACTATCATTAAAAAAATCTAAAATAACCACATTATCTTCATCTAATTCACCCATAAAAAATAACTTTAAATACACTCATAAATTTGTATCTGAAGTACACACTTAAGATCTTCATCTAAAGTAAACATCTAAATCTTAATAATGTCCAAAAGAAAATTAGTATATGATTCTAAATTACATATTTTTGTCATTGTTAACAAAGAAAATGCTAAGTTGAGGTATATATGTATGATGGGAGGAAGCAATGAGAAATATTGATTTTCATGTGAAACACAATGTGTGTAGGTGCGATGTGAAGTGAAAAAAGTATGAATGTGTATGAAAAACTGTATAGAGTAATTACTATAAAAAGTCCATCACAATCGGATAAAGATAAGTACACATCTATGTGGGTATTGTGTTAGAATATTAAATAAATGAGAGAGTAGTAGGTAAACAATTTTGATTATTAGCTAGAGATCTAATTTTTTAGTAACTTTGTAATATAATGTCTCTTAAAATTCTTAGCCCATGCTAGAGCATAGGCTGATGCACTGGTTTTAAGTAATTCGCTCTAATCTCCTTTGCTTCGGTAGTTTAATAACTCTCTAATTTACTACTCCCTCCGTCTCAAATTACTATTCGTTTTGACTTTTATAAATTCATAGCTTTTACTATGTACCTAGATATATGGTATGTCTAGATATATAGCAAAAATCATGTATCTATAAAAACTAAAACGAATAGTAATTTAGGATGCAGGGATTAGCATTCACTCCGAGCGTTCTTCTGATCTCCTTCTCTTCAGTAGTTTGTCATTCACAGCTGAGGATAGATAAATAGCACCTAGGAGAACACGCAGCAGCGTGCTATTGTTAGCAATGAGATCATTTTCAAAAGCTGACGAAGCTGCAGAATGGTTGATGACCTCTCTTTTTGCAACCTTTGAGCGCTGGACGGTGGTGAGATTCAGCAGAAAAAAAGAAACAGGAAAAAAGTCTGATAGGCTTGAACGCGATCAGAATTGCAAGGTCGATCCCCTTTTGTCGTTAAGCCATTGGAAGCACCACACATCGGAGAGATCTCCGATTAGCAGCAGTGGATGAGCAGTAGCCAGTAGGACCACGGGATTTGACGTGGGGCCGCGGGATTCGTCGATTCGCTCGTGCCCGCCGCTCCCGCTAGCCGTACGTCGCCACATTCCACCTGCACGCGCTTGCTCCGACCTTGTCGCGCGCGGCGCGCTTGCCCCTGGGCCTGCCGTTCCCCTCGCCTGCGCATGCCGCTGCACCCGCGCGCTCGGCGGGCTCTGCGCCGTCACACCTCGCGCCCGCCGCTCGCCGTGCTACGCGCATCTCGCGCTCGCGAGATTGGACGGGGAGCGGAGGCCGGGACGGACCGGCGAGTCCAGCACACGGCCACGACCGCCGCTGCCACCTCCGCCTCCGGGAGGATTCATCGCTGGATCTTCGCTTCCTCTCCCCTGCTCGCCCCCCGCACTGTCCTCCAACACCGTCTCCGGCGGCTTCCATCACCGGATTCGGGAGCCACTCCCTCACGCGTCCGGCGGCCACTCACCGGAGAGAGCTCACACCCCGGCCTGCCCAGTCCCTACCCACTGCCTGTCAAGCCGCCGTCCTCAGCCGGTGGTATCGCCACCACCACGCCACACTGCCCCACAAGTGACCTCCGTCGCAGGGCTTCCCTGCGCCCTCTACAACCCTGTTCTAAGGTCGGAAGCCATTGGAGCTCGCCGACAACCCCTCGCTCGAAGACCCTAACCTAGCGTCGCCAGCGACGAGCGGTGGTAGAGGAAGAAGGGAAAGGAGAAAGAAGCGGAGAAAGAGGAAGGCAACGTTGACAGGTGGGACCCATGCATAGGCATCAGATTGTTATCCGTCGCATATGTGATATATAGTCGTCCATGGGAGGGACAGGGGTAGGATACGGTCGAGCCAGGTAGCTGAGCTGCAAGAAGGGTGTTAGGTTGGCTGGGTGTAAATTATTAATCCGCTGCCGCGTGTGTATATATATTATCTTCATTCAATTGTGAATTTGCGATAGACTTTAGTTAGAATTTATCTATAATATTTTTATCCACATTCGCAATCTTTTTTCCACTTTGCATTGCTGATATGCCTTTGAATTTGTTTAATTGACCATAAATTTGAGCTATATTTTTAACATAAAAATCTATATATTCTCATCACTTTCTCTATATATCTTAATTATTATTTTCTATACCAATAGTATAAGAAATAAATACTTAGAATCATATATTGGTTTACCTTGGGTATATATATTAGTAATAGTAAGAAGATTTCTTGTGTCAAATATTGCATAATACAAGGATGAACTTGAGGCACCGGCTCATGGTCAGTTGGTCACGATGCACACATGTGCAGATCTAGTGGTTGCTCATGGACAAAGATGTTATGCACTGACGACTCATGTGTCCTGACATATGGATCTAATTAGTGGAGGCATATTATTCGGCGATGAGCCTACGGCGTCTCAAAATATTACAGCTAATGTCATGTTCCATAAGGGGAAGGACTCAATTATTTGGGACAGGAATAATCAGCAAAATCCTTTGGCAATTAAGCTTGGTGAATTTTGTATTGAGGTGAAGCATGGCAAGAAAGTCGAGGAGATCAGTCAACTTGCTTCTACTGATGTGCTGCCACGTAAGTTGATATTCAAAGGAATTAATCCGTTGAAGGAGGAAGAGAAGAAGGTAAATAAATATATAAATATATATTGACATGCACCATGCATTTGGACATAGAGTACAGTCCGGCTTGGATTTATTTGATTAGCATCCTAGCCTGTTTATTTTATGATATATGCAAGCACAATGAGGAGATCTATAGTAATAAAAGGTAGCTAAGTAGAGTCATTAAGCAAGGTGCCGCATTATTTTAATATTTCCAACTTGTATCAAGTCTGGTTTGCTATGTGTGCAGTTCGTCAAGTTTATTTTGTTGGGCTAGCTGAGTCAGAGTTATAATTTGTTTGGTGCCTGCGTGCACATGTTTGAGTCCAGGTTGATTGGTGTTAGCCCGGTCATGTGTTCACGTTGGAGTCGGACTTGAGTCCAGGTGCTTGCATGTGCTTAACTTGGGCAGCAGCCCTATAAACAGGCAGACTTGATTTTAAGCGCCCGACGTCCGAGCGTAGCATCAGACGGTCGCCTCATCAAAAAAACTCCCACTACTATACAATATGTATACGATGTTGCGCGTAACATTCAACCTCTTTTCAATTGAACACGAAGTCTGTTGCAACATTCCAAAATACCGAATGCAACATCAGAAATTTCCTTCAATAACATGTTAAAATGTAGCTAGCAACATCAAGAAAATGTCGAAAAAATTAGCTCATTACCATCTAAAATCAAATGTTTCCTACGTCATTTTTCATGCAACATAAGTATACCATGTCCTGCAACATCACAGAAATGCCTAGTGCAACATCACGAAAAACAACCATGGAACATCAAATGCTAGCGGATGAAACATCTCAAATGACTTCATGCAACATCACAAATTACACACCGCGACATGGCAAACTACCCACCGCAACATGCATCCAGCAAGTTAGAACTGGAGCAGTATAGAAATAGACTCCAAGCAGCTGCGAATGAGCACAACAGCGAGATGGGGATAAATGCAAGGTTCCAGAGGAGGCCGAGCACCACCACGGGAAGGTAGTAGGCCCAATCGGCGTGCCGTACCTTCAGCCCCGCCTGAGGACCTCCTGTACCAGCAACAACGGTGGCTCCTGCATTGAGCTCGCCAGCCCCGTGCCCTCCCTGCTGCAGCAGCCGCGCTGCGCCTTAGAGCAAGCGGTTCCCCGCAATGTCCGTCGCTGAGTTCAGGAGCATGTTGCTTGATGGAGCTCTATGGAGACGAAGAAGATGAACACTGTAGAAAGCTCAGGGTGAGAACTGGGGAACGGGAAGCAGGGGAGGGAATGAGTGGTGGAGAGCGCACGTCGTTTCTGTTGTATCGGCGGAAATAAGTAGTGGAGAGCTGAGCGTCCGTTTTTTTTTTTTCTAAATCCTTCGGACGCCTGATTCATAGCATTAACGTTGTTTTTATCGTGTGTTATCATCTAGGGTTTCATCCCGAAAGAAGCAGAGGGTGGTTCCTCCCTCATCTATATATATCTTGTTGATTCTCCTCGGATTGTGTGGATTGCGCCATCGAGCTACTACAGCCTGGCCGCATCTCGAATTCCTCCGACATTACCCTCGCTCTCTTCTAATCGTGGTTCATCGAGACCATGGGTGGAAGAATTTTTCTTGGTGGATATATTGCATCTACTAATCAACATCTACTTGTTACTGTTGGTTTTTTACATGTTGGCCAATCAAGATCCACTTGAATTATCCTGTCGTGACACACTGGTATTGGAGTTTCTGTTCCGTGGCTTGTTTATTTGCTGGACAGATTGTTAGCTGCTCGTACACATACACATTATTTAGTTACAGATTAAAGAGACATTAAGTTTGGGATGTTTTAAATTGTGAATTCAGAAAAGATTATTCTAATCATTGTTGGTACCGTGAAAGATTGGGCATATCTTGGGCATCGTAAGCGTGCCTCTATCATTTGGTCCATATTCTTGATTACCCTGTGTCAAATTATATGCTTTAGTATGGGTAATTTAGTTTAGCAAAGCATTGCTGAAACAATGTACTGTCAATCCGTTTGCATACGTTCAGACTTCTTACCTGTCAAAAGTAAAGTCCTATGGTGCAAATAATGAACAATTTGAATGTGAAATTACTCATCCATGTTGAGCTTTAAACTACAATTCTATTTTGGAAGGCCTGGGGACATCCCAGAGATCTAATAGTTAGAGAGATTAGGTTTAATTGGACCTCCCAGTACAAAAGCCACTTTATCTTATCCCCTCAGACATGAAGTACACCCTATTAGTGGTAGGGACTAATTAAACCAGTTTATAGCACACCTACAAGATACTACTAACACAAAGGTAAACATGGCAATAGAAAGTATCAAGGCTCCTCAGGTGCTACATGATAAAGGAGAATATGGCATGAAAACCAGTGATAAAGCGACCAAGCTAGCTGACACAACTTACAGCAGATCATACTGACATAACCATCAGAAACAAGTGATGAACGAGTCCCGATGAACAGCAAAACACACCTCAGGTCTCTCTCCATATATATTGCTATTATTTTTAGCTCCAATACAAGAAACTCAACCAAAACGAAGAACAAAAATACAGCCAGCGACCATGTTATAGCCACAGCATATATGCTAAAAACTGAAACTCACACTACATGCAATTATATCGTCCTAGCTATACTTCCAGCTAGATGCTAATCTCACGATTTCACTTTTATTACTTCCCTCGTGATCTTCTCGCTCCTATCTTCTCCACTCTTCTCTCTCTCATACGCGAACGAATCACATGACTCGAACAGTGACACGGGTTACACTGGGAACAAGGACAAGAATCCAAAAAAACACTACATCTCGGAAGGTAGACGACGGTAACACGCACTAACAGTCAAAGGCACTAGCTAAGCTCTGCAAAAGGCCCACGGTGCTGGTTAATCGTGCCTTGTAGACAGATCGGTAGATCATCAGCTCCGGACAAGCCCGCAGGACAGCGTCATGAGCAACATGGCGGCGTCCGTGACCTCGTCCTGCTGCACCGGCAAGCCCGGCGATGACCGGAAGCTGCAGGAGGCAGCGGAAGATGGGGGAGCGGGACTCCTGCTCCAGCTGATGAGACCAATGTCGTCGACAAGGTCCCTGCTGCTCAGACCGCTGGCGTCGACAACCTCGCCGGTGGGCGGGACGGCGGCGGCCTTGTGAGCGGCGGCAGGAGGAGCGGCGACGGGGGCGTGATCCTGGACCACCTTGCACCGTTTCTTGAACGGCAGCGACCGGTCCACGTCTATTCTCTTCTCCTTCTTCACCTTCGGGTGATGTACTGATGCGGCCATGGCGTCCCTGGGCGTGGCCGTGGCTGCCTTGGCGCCGTCGGCGGGCGCTGGCCCGGAGCCGCCGGCGGAGGCCATCATCGCCCGCCGCGCCTTCCGCTGCCTGATACCACATGCGTTGCAGAGCGACTGCACCATGCAAAACAAGATATACAGTCATGGGCTTGCAAATTATGGCTCTCTAACAATCGTACAAAGTGCAAGGACCACGACTCCACGAGTTCGAGGAGGCAACAAGAAACCAACGGCTGTTCCTACCTTGGGACCGCAAGGACCACTCCTCCATAAGGGCGTCTTGGTGGTGTTGCAGTCGGAGCACACCCTATTAACACCCAAATTAGGCTGGCCGCTGGTGCCCATCATGTCTTCGTACCCTTGTACCTTCCTCCTGGGCTTCTTCGCCGCACCGGGATCGGTCGACGCCTTCCTCGTGATCCTCATCTTGGCCGGTGGCGTCGTCCAGCTCCCCGCAGTCTCCAGTGATCCGCCGACCTGGAGCCTCCCCATATCGTATGGATCGTATGAGGACGGCTCGATCATGTCGTCCCGGATGCTCTCCACAGTCGGGAACGGTGTCGCGAAGACACTCGCTGCTGATGATACCCCAATCATCTGATGAAGGAAAAGGGCATGTTAATTAAGTGGCCAAACAAGCAGAACAAAAATTAATTTACGTACACATAGAATTGGGAAATTGAGCACATATATATGTTTAGCTAGTACTACTGAGTACTTACATGTTGGGGCTCTAGCATAGCTTGATTCTGCTGCCTGAACAAGTGATGATGGTCTCCGGATCCGTAGCTCAGACTGCTGTCGCTGGCGCTGCTGTTGCTGATCACAAAGGGGAACAGGATTGGGGGATCCTTGGGCAGGTTGAATGCCTGGAAATGACCTTGGTGGTGGTGGTGATCCTGGTGGTGATCTCCCTCCATGAGAGGGAGGGCAGTGGAGAGCTGGCTCATGTAGATGGCAGACATGGGACCGAGAGGAGCTTGTGCTCGAGATCCGGATGGAGGTATATATGGCTTGCTAGGTTGCAGGTAGAAGCTAGGCAGTGACGAGTGAACGAGATCAGGATGGGATGTAGAGAGGGAGAACGGCGGCAGTGTGATGGGCAGGTCGGAAGAAAGGCAATTTGATGGGATCAAGAGGAGGCAAAACGATCATGGACGACAGGAGGAGGCATGTCCCTTTTATAAAGGGACAAGGAAAGAGGTCTGCCTTTGCTTGGCCGTGTAGATCATTCGTGTGTGATCCCTTTCAGACACACACGCATGAGAGAGAGAGAGAGAGAGAGAGAGAGAGAGAGAGAGATCAGAGAGAGAATAAGGGATGAGCATGACCTTTAGATCGGAGGGGAACAGTAAAACACGTCGGCTGCTGTGCAAACACATGTTATTCCTAGTCGGCCCGATCGGCCACGGGATATGTGATGGAGGAGGGGGTCTCGCCGTCTCTCGCTCCAGGGTGGGGACGTCGCTTGCATCACCCGCACGTTTGTTAGCGGCGATGGCAGTGAGAATCATCGCCACGAACTGTGCCGTGCCCTCGGATTAGGGCAAAATAATTCTGTAGCACTGATGCTTAGCTTTTGTTCGGCAGCGCTTGTCTGTTTGTAGGGAGCATTTGGTGCGTCCTTACCCTAGCTGTAATTGGTGTCTTTGTGTTGGATAGTCATGTCATGACCACCAATCCCATCGTATTGGTCGGGAAAATTTCCCATATGTGGTTGTAATCCCAAGGAACGTTGGTTTGGATGCTTCCTAATCCTCTCCAATCTTATATGTATCGGAGGGATTGAGGAAGAAATTAGTTCATTTTCTACCTCCAATCCATATGAATTTTAAGGGATTCGAATGGGTTTATCCAAACAAGACCGGAATTTGATACAATCCCCTCCCACCCATTTTACTTACTATTTAGAAGGATGAAACAGACCAAAACTATTTAGATCATCCATAAACAATAAGGTGAAATGATATGATGGAAATTTTTAAGCGGAAGGTCTAGTTTACCCCTTTATATGTTTTGATGCAGTACAAGGTTTTCATGATTTCCTACATCATTTTTTATGCGAATGCCAACGGTTATTGGTTTTCTTATATTTTCTTCTTAAGTAACCAAGGCTTTTTTTAGCCGAATTGGGGTAAGCATCAAGAATTTACCAAGTGGTCGATGGTTTATTTTTTTTAGAAAGTTAGAAAATATTGGTGGGGAATTGTTGGTTCCTAATTTAGTTTTGGAAAAAAATCCAAACTACTCCCTATAGGCAAACTCCAGATAACTCCATAAACTATTTGTTGGTTCAATTTATCTTCTAAACTATATTGTGATATGATAGCAAACATCATAACACATGTTAGAAAAATACATCATTATTTTTAACCATTATTTTGATAGGGTATGATATTTAATAATAAATTAATTCGTGGGATACAAAATTATATGAAAATTAATGATGAATAATTCATAATATGTTTTTCTTCATACATGGTGGTGTTCACTACGAATCTACAAAAATTTAAATTGCAATCCAACTTTTGTATGGAGAACAAAAAAAGAATAAATCATGTTAGGGGTAAATTGAACTAAATGGCATAGTTTAGGGGGTAAATTGAAAAAATAGTTTACAGGGTTATCCAAACTTTAGATACACTTAAGGGTGCTAATTTGACATTTTCCTTTATTTTTCCTCTCAGAAAATGTCCAGATTAGATTTGAAAACCCCACAGCAACTTATAAGGAATTGTGAAGAATGACCATAACGGCCATCTATTTGAAAAGAACACTCGGAGCATCCATGACATCATGTAGTGACTTGTCTAATTTACATCATCAATTTCAACACTGCTGTTAGCCTAAAAGGTTGTTTAGCCCATTTAAACTCTATACATGGTCAGCCATTTCTATTTAATTGGCTGTTTAGCATGTTTAATTAGCCATTTTGTCCAATTATTGGCAGAACGATAGGTCCGACTAGGACGCTTATTACATCATTAACAAAACCAAACCGGTTCAAATATTCTATGGATCACTACTGCATATCACCTCGTTCGTGCCGGCTCGAAAATCTCATTCGTGCCGGTGAACAAGCTGGTTCCACGAGTGTGGACGGCTATTCATGCTGGCGTCCAAGCTAGCACAACTAGCAGATTATACCTACCAATGTAAAATTGCACCGGCATGAATAACAGATTATACGTACCGGTGCAACCTTGCATCGGCACATATATTAAAAATAGGAATTTATAAATGAAACACGCAAAAGTTCAAGTCACAAGTCACGCGCATCTCACACAAAATACGCACGCATGTGGTGTCCAGCCTTTAAACTCATGACCTTACCATCACACCTACACCATATATCTGCACGCAAAGGGAAGTTCTATTCCTTTTAACACTTATTGTCTAACATTTTGATCCATTATTTGGGCATGTAAATGACTTCAAATCAAAAAAAATATTCAACTACAAAGTTATAGATCTCGTCAAGCCGTACAATTTTCATATAAAGCTTATCTCCAGGCAAGTCCGTATGCAAAAATTATGAATTTCCAAATACAAGGTAAAATTTGAATTGCATAGGTGGGAATCTTATCGGCACAATTTTGAGCCGGTGCGAATAATGGATTACCCTTGCCAGCTCAATTTCAAGCCGATGCGAATAATAGATTATCCTTGCCAGCTCATTTTTGATCCGGCATGAATAATCCTGAGAGTATTCATGACGACTCTATTTTAAGCCAACATGAATAATGAATAATGGAGTATTCATGCTGATGCAATTTCCAGCAGGCAAGGATAATCATTATTCATACTGGCTCAAAATTGCACCGGCATGAATAAGAGAGATGACACGGATAGTTCATTATTTGTGCCGGCTCGTTTCTGACCCAGCATGAATGACTTAGTGTGCCGGCTCATTTATACCCGGAACAGATGAGTAGTGCATGATTTTGATACGATTAACTTTATCACATTAGCCGCCATCTTAGAAAAAAAATACGGCAAAGTTCAGGTACTTCTCTCCTCAACGGCTCCACGCCAGACTTTTTCTCTTCCTCGCTCTTCTCCAAGTTTGACTGTTTATGGGCTATTCTCTAGCAATGGCTTTCTTCGACGAGGCATTTAGGTTAGGGTTTAGGAGTTCGAGCATTAGCAAAGGCTTGCTCCAATCCCCAGTAGCAAGAGGGTGGAGCACAGATAGATGTCATACAAAGGAGCGTAGCAGATCGGGACAACAAAGAGGGTGATCTTGTGACCACTGAATCAAGATTTGAGGGTGAAAAAAAGGTGCGAGGAGGGAAAACAAGTGCCGGGCGTGATGTAGATAGCACTGATAAATATTCATTCAAAACCAGTGCTACCCAAAGAAAATAAAAGCGAAAGGCGAAATGGTAAAAAATTATACATGTCAACATTTACGATATGCTAATATCATCTTCAGAGCGGGTTATTTGCGCCAACTTTGACGATATTATTTGCACTAGCTTTTGTATTCTAGAACTTAAAGTTAACGGCATTGATCCATGCAAAAAAAAAGTACTCCCTCGTCTAAAAAAGTGTAATCTTAGTATTTTTTTCCAAATATATTAGTGATGGCGTGAAAAAACTCTCGTGCTCTAATTTGTTGGCCACATACAATTAGTTTTGGAATGCAATAAAATCTGACCATCTAATTACGAAAGTATTTGCAATCCAATTTTAGGATTATATTATTTTTTCAAATGTTAGGATTGCAATTTTGTATGGGATGATGCGAATGCTGCAAAGGATTTTTTTTTTACATCCTCGAGAGCTTTGCCGAGGCAAGCTGTCCACTGCGACTTGCGAGCATGCGACCTGCATGCCAAACTCCATGGGCAGCATGGGCACACAAGTACCTAGTGACGTTCAGGACCCACACGCTAGCCTCGCCAGAGGCCACTACTCTTCTTGAAAACCATGCTATTTGCAGTGGAAAATGACGTGACGACTGACGACACTAGGGCAGATGAGTAGCCGCCCGGTCCAATGAAAAAACCTAGAGCTCTTTCAGACAGGAGCTGACGTGCACATTGACAGATTTGGATGAAGGCAGTATGTGTGCCTCTTCCAGTCGTCCTCTAGCTTCACTCTGCCGTTTCTATTTGGGTGTACAGCTGATAGTTTAAATGGCTTGGGGAGGCAAAGAGACACTTGTTGCCTCCGTTGCCCAACGCGAGCACAGCTGATACTTTACATAGATTCGTGTGACATCCCAAATTTGTTCCTCTTCTACTGTTCACAGATAGATCCAAAACACTGTGTAATCATGAACTTCAACAGGTCGGTACTAGATACCAAAACCACGAGTACAAAGAAAAGAGAAAACACCATCACTCAAAATAACGACAAGGAATCGTCCGTTATAAGAAAGAATTTCTCTTTAATTGATATAGTTATTTTTTGAATACTTAGAAAGCATTTATTTACAATTCAAAGTGGGCAACGTCCTTGATAATTCTCCCCTTCAATGTTTATCTCATTTTTTATTGTGCAGTAGTTTCTTAAGGTATACTGTATACCGGGCAATACCTAGCACCGAATTTTCTTTTTTTAGCCTACACTTCAACCCTCTCCTCCCTCACCCCCTTGCACAACATCAATGATTTAGCGAGTTGCCACAGTAAGCCGACTTCATGTCCACAACCCCACTGCCTCCTTTCTTAACTACGACAACTTTCTCCTCTACGTCCTCATGCTTGTCGGCACCACCACCTAATGTATGTTATTGTGCTAGCCCATCAACTCATAGCATCTCCACCTCTTGCGGTCGGCAATATCATGCCACCTCACATCTCCACTCTACACTTTTGCCATCACTAGCGACCTATCCACCAATCCAGGGATTTGGGGAGTAAATTCCTTGATCGGTCCTAAATCCTAATTCATTATCAAAGAATCTCATGAGAGTTACAGAACATGAGAGTGCCAACATTACAAGAATTTTCATTCCTGTTAGTTTTTTCACAAGTGGCCAACAATATTAGTTATTCCTTTTTCAGGCTAACCCCCTCCATGAGGAGGGATAACTTTTTCTGTTTTATTTATGTATTTGAGGCCTCATGTAAACTATTTTCCATTTAACGTGTAATTCTCATTGCAAAAAAGAAATACATGTGTCTCCACCTTTGGGAACCATATCACAAGCCGACCCTAATACATCATCCAATTTACGGACACAATAGAAGAAGTTAGGGACCTAACCCTAGAAGAATGGAACTTCAGAAGCATAATCTCAAATCACTTACAAACCCTTCTTAATCAGCAGAGAACTTACGGGAGACAAAGAGGGAAAATCAACTAGGTGAGATTCGGAGATGAATGCACAAAATTCTTCCATGCAAATGCCACAATAAGGCATAGAAGAAATACTATCTCATACCTTATAGATAGTAATGGCCAAGATATATATGACCACGAGGCTAAAGCCACACTGTTATGGAACTCCTACAGGGAAAGGATGGGCACATCTGAATATGCACACATGTACTTTGACTTGAGTACCCTCTTACAGCGGGATGGTAATCTAGAATGGTTGGAAGATCCATTTGCAAAGGAAGAAATTGACAAAGTAGTGGCTGACCTCCCAAATGACAAATCTTCTAGACTAGATGGTTTCAACGGTGAATTCCTAAAGAAAACTTGGCATCTCATAGCAAGGACTTCTACAAACTTTGCAAGGGATTTTTTGAAGGAAATTTATGCCTGCAAAGTATCAACTCTTCCTACATCACACTGGTGCACAAAAAGGATTGCCCTACTCTAGTAGGAGACTTCAGACCAATCTCACTTCTTAACTCCACCATCAAGCTGCTCACCAAACTGCTAGCACAGAGGCTACAACAAGTCATCATGAGACTAATTCACAAGAACCATTCATCAAAATAAGAACAATACATGACTGCTTAGCATGGACTTTTGAATATCTACATACCTACAAATCCTCCAAAAGAGAGCTAGTAATCCTAAAGTTGGATTTCGAAAAGGCCTTTGACAAAATAGAACATAATGCTATTTTGGAAATACTGAAGCATAAAGGATTTGGTTTGAGATGGATCAGCTGGATCAAAGCCATCCTACAAACAGGCACATCATTAGTTCTCCTTAATGGTATACCAGGAAAAATATTTCATTGCAGACGGGGAGTCAGGCAGGAGGACCCCTTATCCCCTCTCCTGTTTGTTTTGGCTGCAGACCTTCTGCAATTACATCTGAACAAAGAAAAGGATCAAGGGAACATTAACCTCCCTATTCCAGAATGAGCAGGAAAACAGACTTCCCAATAATACAATATGGAGATGATACCCTACTCATCATGGCAGCCTACCCCAGACAACTCCTGCACCTAAAAGAGCTCCTTCACAATTTTGCAACTTCAACAGGTCTCAAGGTAAACTATAGTAAGTCGGTAATGGTGCTGCTAAACATCTCTGATGTATCTGTACAAAACTTAGCTGCAACCTTTGGATGCCAAAAAGGGGCTCTACCTTTCACTTACTTGGGCTTACCCCTGGGAACTACCAAACACAAAATTGAGCACTTTCTCCCTCTTATCCAGAAAATTGAAAAAAGGCTAAGATGCACATCCACCTTCTTGAGTCAAGGAGGAAAGTTGGAAATGGTAAACTCTGTGTTCTCCTCATCTGCTGTCTTCTATACATCCACCCTGAAACTGCACAAAGGAATCATAAAGCAATTGAATAGATACAGAAAATATTGCTTATGGAGAGGAGACCTAACCTCCCAAAAGCCTTCCAAAGCAGCATGGCCAATGGTATGTCTACCGAAGAAACAAGGGGGCCTAGGGGTGGTCAACATTAATGCACATAATGAGGCACTATTACTCAAATTTCTGCACAAAATCTTCACGAGGTCAGATACACCATGGGTAAATCTTGTTTGGAAAAATTACTATAGCAATGGTAGGCTACCAGGTCAGCAAAACAAAGTGTCTTTCTGGTGGAGAGACATTGTCAAGCTACTAGATAAGTACAAAGGTATTGCATCAGTTACAGTAGCAGATGGAACAACCTCTGGAATGGACTGTACCATCCCAAGCATTCCTACAGTTATACTCATTTGCTAAGGATCAAAGCATATCCTATAAAGAAGCCATGGGTAAACCACAATTTATTGACAATTTCAACTTGCCTCTCACAATCCAAGCGCATACACAATTGACCAGCTTGCAACAACACATCAATACGGTACATGAGAGAGAAGTGGATAAATGGTCATACATATGGGGAAATGCACTATTCTCCACTGGAAAATCATATAAGGCCCTCATAGGACAAAGAGTTACACACCCAACTTATAGATAGATTTGGAAATCCAAATGCCAAATGAAGCATAAAGTATTCTGCTGGTTATTGTTTAAGGACAGAGTTAGCACAAGAGACCTCCTTAGAAGGAAACACATGAATTTGGACTCGTATGCTTGTGAATTATGCATCTTACAACGCAGAGAAACGGTGGGATACCTCTTCTTTCACTGCAACTTTGCAGAAGCGTGCTGGAATTCCATTGGGGTCACTTACATAACCACCAGACCAGTTTTGAGAATCATCAGGCAAATCAGGGATAGGCTGGTAGTACCATTCTTCATGGAAGTCATAATTTTAATGTTGTGGAGCATTTGGACAATAAGGAATGACTGGATGTTCAACTCAGTTGACCCTTCCATCCAGAAATGCAAAGATAATTTTTCTTCGGAATTTGCTCTAGTTCTTCATCGAGCTCGATCTAGTATGTTACAAGCAGTGGAAGATTGGCTGAATGCCTTGTAAAGCTCGCTTCTTTACTTTTTCTTCCGGGTTTTTTCCTTCTTCCATTCCCTGGTGCTAAAACTATCCTGCTTTCTCGTTTGTTTGTAACTATTTTGTTTCCTTTCAATATATAATTAGTAGGGGTTTCACAAACCCTTCCTGTACTTCAAAAAAATACAAACCATATCGGCCCTTGTGTTTGTGCAATATCGATGGAAATGATAGTTGTATAGTTGGTTCAACAAAAAACACGATGGCATTAACAGTTTAGTACCATCGGTTATGCAACTGACTAGAAAAAAATCTTTGTACTGTCATTTTTGTTTCATTAGTTGCTCTCCTGATGGTAAAAACCCTTGCGGATCATCGGTACAAACCCATTTTGCAGTAGTGCATTAGTATTTTTAGTTAAGTGACCAACACGTACATTTGTTAGTATAATTTTTGGTCCTAACAGTGTTGATGATTTGCTAATAATATAATCTCCTATAAACCCATTACCCAAGTTTTGTAGCTACTTAACAAAATGTACTATAAACTATTGGACAATTTGAAACAAAAAAACTATTGGGAAATGTAATCTCCTGTGTAGTGCATGTAGTGTTTCAGAAAAAGATGCCTCTCAGTAGAATTCTTGATGCAATTCCGCTTAAATTAAATCAGAGTGTCTCCCCGTCAGTCGATTCATACTCTGCTTTTTCGTAAGCCGATATTCCCAACCGTTAGATGAAGAACTAACATCCAGATCAACTCAACACCAAATAACGTTATCTCTTCCTCTTCTACCAACATTTCTTCTTCTTCCCGAGCCATGACGAAGGACATGCTGCTGCCGCCGCTCTGCCTCTCACGGTCTCGTCCTCCACCTCCCTCCCCCAACGTTGGATTGGCAACGATGATGGCGGCCTCCGGACACCGTCCTCCCCCTCGTGGTGCCTCCTATCTCCTGCGACCCGAACTTGCCCGATGCGGCCTCCTATCTCGAAAAAAAATCATCTTCTTCAAGTCCAGCGATCCTAGCTCCCCCGCCGCGGCCTCTTGCCCGCCCGGCTCCGGCGGTGCCACCGCCTCCACCGCCGCTCTACATCACCGCCCAACGCTAACCATTGGAGCCGACACCCCCCGCCGCCTCCACCGCCTACCGAGGATCTCCCACCGCCCGCTTCGACGGCATCCCCACTGCCTCCGCTCCGCCGTCATCTCTCCCGTCTCCACCGCCAGCCGGCGAGCCGCCCGGAAGCTCCCTCTACAGCCGGGCAGCAAGGTAAGCCCCCAATCCCCAAATCCAAACCCAAACTTTCTTCCCGATTCAAATTTTAGTACAAATTTGGATGATTGATGGATAAGCTAGATCTCAGTCGATGAAGAGGAGTAAAACTCATTAAATCATTCCATCCCCACAAATATCTAGCTACAAGCTCTCTCGAAATCTCTGCATTTAAAATCAGATCTCGCGTGCCTCCAAACGACCATCACGGCATGCATGCACCAGCACGAATGCAGGAAAAGTAGAAGCACTACTTCCCCACCCCATGCCGGATTACCAAAACGGGCAAGGCCCATCTGGCCACACCTCCGCACCAGCAGCGCTCGCTTTGCCCCTGGCACCCTGGTCCTGATCGATCTATCCTCTGGTACGAGCAGCGGCGGCACAGTGAAACGGAGCCCGACAGCGACGCCTCTTCCGGCACGGCCCATACGCCCCCAGCAGCGTGCGTCCAAAGAAAAGGTCTGGGCGACTTGTTCCTCGGCTGCCTCGCTCGTGATCTGGCCCTTAATGGGGACAGGATGCACGCCCAAACAAGCGACTCATTGGCCCGAACCTATGGACCAAGGGGCAGCGGCCGCGCCCACTGCCCAGCTCTGCAAACCATTCTCCGTCGTCCTTTACAGGGATGAGTCCTAATCGGGTCCATGGGCGACCGATCTCAGCTTTTATTTGCGCACAGTGAAAGTGCGATGGAGATCGGCAAGGAAAGCAATTGGGTAAGATCATGGGTTGATCTTCAAGAATGGATGTTTCTTGCACCTCTGGGCTTCGTGCAGGCAGGTCGAGACTCCGCGCCACAGAAATCTGCAGGTTTATCATCAGAGAGGGTCAGTACTGAGTAATGGGGTAGGTGCTCTAGTGGTTCGGAAGTCGGCACCAGTTCCAGATCAATGTGATCATATTCATCAGGGATTAGATAGCCCACTTAAAATGAGTTTGGTAGGGCAAAGGATAATACGATGAACAGATGCAGTTTTGTAAGGAAAAACAGAAAGGTTGTTTAAAGTTTCAATTCACTAAGAAAAGTCCTAATCCCTGACATTAAGCAGTTTTTGAACTGGGAGAAAAGGCTGAAGCTATGTATCAAACAGTGCAGGGTCCAAGTATTTCGGCACGGGTATATACAAGTCATACAGTGACCAAAGATCCCTGTTCCCAGAAACAGCCCAGTTCTTCATTGTTCTTTGAAGAGGGGCATGGCCGTTGCACGGTACCATGTGTGATACAGTGTCACTCAAAATCACTGGAAATCTAGTATATATATCATCATAGTTCAATAGGAGAATAGTTGTGAGCAGACTATATGTCATCTATGGTAGGGCAAGACTAGTGCTCGGTAAAAGGAAAAAAAGATCGACAGAATATCCATGAAATCCTAACCTAAAGATTTTAGGACAGTTCAGATACACAAGAGCACAAAACACTCAGGGTGCAGCACCGTCAAGGTTCCTATCGCATCATTCCTACAGCTGGATAACGTTTTAAACAGAAAGGCAGCTGCTAGATTGTATGATGGTTAGGCTGCATACGTATGTGGTCTTTGGATCACTCCTAGAGAGAGAGAGAGAGAGAGAGAGAGAGAGAGAGAGAGTAACTCACACGCTGTCACAAGTTGTAAGGTGGTAAGGCAAGGCTCAATCATAGAATTGCGCCCAACAAATACGTAACTTTCAGAAGGCTCTGCAAATCCAAAGGGATCATGGCGTTAAGCAAAAGGACGCTACTGTGCTGCCATTTCTACAGGGGCCCAATCTGTGGGGGTAACAGGCTAACAGCAAATGCATGGTTGGTGATCCAAAAAGAAACCAATTGCAGTGCTGGTTTATAGCAAATTAAACTTCTTTTAGATTGGTTTCATAATGAGCCGTGCTGGTTGTCGGCACTCAAATGGGACAAAGAAACTACGTATACGTGGATAGTCCAGTAAACTATTTTTATGGGAATCATGTTAATATGAACTTCAGGTTCTAACATAAAAAATCTTTCCTTTTTCTAAATTCTTAATTCCTTTCAAGTAACCAGGAAAATGATGGGCCAAGATATTTGAAATGGTACCGCTGAACTCTCAGCTGTCAGAAAATCTTAATCAGTAGTGACAGATTAGGTCATATCTGGTTAGCTATCAAGGTCCTACCCACAGCCCACTATTAAAAATAAAAAGGCAACTATTGCACACAACAGAAAAATGAAAATTCAAGGAGATGTATAAACTATGAACACACTGAAACTAAAATGAGTCATTGACTAGTCAGATGATGGGGATGTGATCAGGCTGCAATGTAGTAAGTGGTTGTGGAGGGCACACGCCCGTAACCGCAGCAACCAGTTGCTATCAGAGGATCAACAAAAAAACAGAATAAGCCAAGAGAGGATGATTAAGGATAAGGTTAACCAACAGATAGGATGATGGGATGAACCACAGCCACTTATTTCAGGGCTAAATGCCATCCGTGCATAAAGTTTGCCAACAAAAAGGAAAATTTTATAATAACATTAATAATAACAATTTAAAAATATGAAAGAAACTTCCGGCCAGATTTGCATATCAGGGAATAAAGTGAATGGGTTCCAGATAGTCATATGATAGATCACCATACATCATAACTTTGGCATTGATAGAAACAGAGTTCACGAATAAAAGTTATTTATAAATCCTTGATTTGTCAGACTACACATTACTAATGTGCGAGGTAGGTGATAGGTTGATTTCGTACTTACAACAACACAAAAGATTTTTAGTCCCGAGGAAGTTGGGTGAGCTGCTTGTTTTGCCTTTTGCATGAGACATGACGAGTATGAGTTGTCCGGTGTCTGTCATTTGATATGAAAACCAAAGAAAGGCTGTCTTTCATCAGCTGTACCTAATATTGTATCAATGCAACTATTTATTAACATGTAACATAAGAATAAGATGATGGAAAAAAAGTATTACATGACCAAAGGCGTTTAAAGGAAGACCTGTCTTGTACTTCTACAGAACTGTCACTAATATTCTGAAAATGCATTGACCATTTTCAACAAAGATGAAGGGCGTAACTGATAGACAGGACGGCAAGTTGTCAACATATCAATCACAACCGTGTTTTCCAATAGAATTGCAGTGAATAACTATATTTAGGAGCATGAGAAATCATATGACTTTTCCCCTTTTCCAAAAGAAGGAAAAAAGATGTTCATCATTGCTGTATATTTTGTTCCTTCTTCCTGTCTGTTTCCTTCTTGGGTTAGTTTAGAAGCAGGGGCAGACCCATGGGAACATCAAAAAGTTCAGGTCCGTCGACCTTTTACCCATGCTACTGTCGTGTACATGTTTTCCCACACTACTATAGTGATATGTTTTCCCATGCTACTGTGATGTATAAGTGTTACTTGTGATTTGTGGTTGGGAAGAATAGGAAAAAAAATTGGTAGGAGCTGGAGAAGAGGCGCAGGATACTTCACTTTCATACTGGTTTCAACACGTAATCAATTATGAATTATTAACAAAAAGGGACTATGTTGAGGATGAGTACGTCAGCTACATCTATTTCAAATCTCAGCAGAGTATCAGGGTATTGGTCCCATACTTGTCCTTACAAATCTCAGCAGAAACGACCCACTGGTACCAATCAAATTTCAACGGACATTGACCCCTAACCTCCAGGAAAAAAGAAAGTATGCTTGACACTCCTCTCAATCACGGAGAGTCAACTCATGTTAAATAATTTCAAATATCCCTGAACACCTGCAAAAGACGGAGTTCCATTGGTTTCACCTGCTTTCATTTTTCTGAGAAGGACACTTGGTTCATCCTAGCAGAATCAATTCGAATTACTCTGCATATCTGGAGCAGAGGAAGCACATGCTCCCCAAAGATCACATTATATTCTATGAACAAATAACTCTGTGGCCTTGAGGAAGTAGTAAAAACAAATCAAACTCAAACTGGCAGTGGCAGTTTCGTTTGTGCAGCATTTCAGTTAGCTAGCTACGAAACTCTTGCATATTTGTACCACCAATGCTTCTACTACTAAATAGAAACCAGCATGCCTCGAGACTAACAACCTTCAAAACACACGGCATCCTAAATCCCAGGAAGAACGCCGTACGCACTCCGATCGCATTTCGTCGAGCACGCCGCGCATGACGCGACCCCAGCAAAATCACGATCTCGCGAAATCCGCCGGACAGAGAGGGAGGATGGAAGGGGAGCGGAGCGGGGGAATTTTTTTTCCCTAGAATACGCAGGAGAGCTACGTATCATTCTATTAAAAAGAAAAAGAAGAAATATTTATTACAACGCGGGTCATTCTATTAAAAAGAAGAAATATTCGATGTTACTTATGTTTGTTACATTGAAACACTAGAGCAACCATTACATAAAAGAACACTTAAACACAACGCACGCTAGCTAGTGGTTCAGAGACGCCGGCCAGCTGAAACTTCCCATGCTTGAAGCTCCAGCTGCGCTCCACAGCGTTGCTTCCTGCACGATGGCTGCGGACATCGGTGTAACACGCTCATGCAGCGATCGCTCGTCGAGGAACGCAACCTTGGCGGCCTCTGGCTGTGGTCCGTAGACCGTGGTGAGGCACCATGGAGCGGAGTGGCCAGTCACAGAGATCGTCGCCGTGATCGAGTACCGGCCCTGATGCAGAGGAGAACACACCACGTCCGGGCCCTTGCAGGCCAACAAGATTTCCCCGCTAGCCCCTGTGGTCGGCAGATACACGAACGTGGAGAACGCGTTGCCAAGAGTCTCAGCTGCCGGGAAGTGTGAAAGTTTACAAAGCTTCGTTTCCTGGACGCAAACGATGGAGGCGTTCGCGTCGCTTGCCACTGAACGCAGTGCATCCCGGCGACATCGTGCGCGGCGCGCACGTTCCACACCAAAATGTTGAGATTCGCCGTATTCATGTTGTGCGACATCGATCGATTCTGCAGCTTGCCGCGTCGTCTTTCAAGCGGTCACCGCTCCAGCGCTGGACGCGATCTGCATGAGTTGATCATCTGTCAGATCGTTGGCCAGCGGAAAGATGTCTCGGAGTGCCGCGAAGTGTCGCGGTTGCATCGTAGATTTTAGGAACTTGTCGAAGTCCTTTGTGGCAGCATGGTCAGCGTCGGCATCGCGATCAATTATACCTAATTTGCGCATGGCGAGCACCTCACCCTTTTTTGAAGGTCGGACAGTGAGGTTCAAAGGCTGGTTGGCGAGACGGCCGCTCCGTCGTGGCGTCGGCGCCGTGCTCGCGGCCGGCGCTCTGGCTGGCGGTCTGTCCGCGAGGGGAAGCTGCAGTGTTAGACGGATCGAGTTCAAGAAGGCCGCAGTCTTTTCTTTGGCAACCGTGGAGGAACCTGGCGCCGCTGGCGTTGCTCCTGGTGATGAAGGAGCAACTGTTGTAGCATGGGCAGTGGCTGGCCGTCGAGTTGCGCTTGGAGGGGAGCTTCGTGAAGGCGACGCAGTCGGACCCCGGCTTGCCACGGGAATCCAGGAAGCGGCATCAGTTAGCGCCTGCGGGGATTGCTGGCCTGCTTCAGACTGTGGAACATGATCTGCGCCGCGGCGACGACGGGAGCAGGTCCTGACCGGCGTCGAGAACAGTGCCGTCACGGGAAGCGTGTGCGGTGAGCCGGTGCACCTGGCATTAGCAGCTTGGTCAGCGTCCTCAGCCTGCTGGCGCGGCGGGGCGGGGGAATTCACCTCGGGGAGCCTTGCGGGCGCCGGAGGAAACGGCATCTCCATGGCCGCGAGCTCGCGATCTGCTCCGCTTGTTGCTGTTGGCTATTGGGTTTTTTCGCTGCTCGCCATGGCGAGGGACTTGGCGGGGCGCGGTGGGTCGAAAAGCGTAGCAGAAACGCGACCTGAGAAAAGACGGGCCAGGTTTGGTCCCAAAAATCTAAAGGCCGTGAGGTTATGGGCCGACAGGCCATCGGAACTGCTTGCTTTTTCTTTTTTTCTTTTTGGTGAAAAATGGGAACTGCTTGTTCTTTCGGTCTTTCGGAGATGAAGCCTGGTGGCTTGATGATGAAGCTTATTTGTATTATGGTTGTGCCATGTTTCAACTGCCTTGTTTGGCTAGTTCCAATGAATAATTTAAGATCAATATGCACGCCACTATGTTCTAGAGACAGAATTAGTTGCAAAACAAGCAAACGAGAGAGGAATATTCATGTGAACGAGAAGCTTTAAACTTTTTTTTTTAACGGAAACCACGTTGCAGAACTTTGATGAAATGTCTCTAACTTAACGGAGACGTGCTTCATCCAAATCCAAAAGCTTGAGGTTAATTATCGCTCAAGTTTAGCTCCATGCTTCTAACTTCAGCTGAAAACCAACTTGAACCGCTACGGAAGCTAAAAAGGTTGGTTAACGTGAAGGGTAGAAATTTTGTGTTAAGCCCCCTCGTTAGGCCGAAACAAAAGTGTAGCAGGGACCTGATTTGAATCGCAAGATAGTATGAGGAGCGTAACCACAAAAGGACCCATCCAAGTTCCCACGCATCCTGCTCATCCCGCGATCGATCCCGTCCGTCCAATAGTCTCCATCAGGGTGCCCGACGCCGCAACCCTAGATACGCTTACCTTCTCCCCGTCCCTCCCCGCTGCGCCGCCAAAACATAAATCCGCCGCCCTCTCCCTCCTTAAACCCCTCTCTCTCTCTCTTCCTCCGGCGGCCTGCTTCTGCGATCTGTGCTGCGGATCTGCAGAGGCTCCGCGATCGGGCGCAGACCAGCGGGACCAGTTGACATGGCGCTCGTGAGTTCCTTCTCCCTTCCTCCTCCGTGTTTTGTTCCTGCTGCTTCGGTCTGCTTTGTAGTTCATCACGCATCGCGAGTGCCTGTGGGGATCTGTGGGGGCGTATACATAGTTTGGTTGGGCGATGCACG
Organism: Setaria italica; assembly: GCF_000263155.2. NCBI lineage: Eukaryota > Viridiplantae > Streptophyta > Magnoliopsida > Poales > Poaceae > Setaria > Setaria italica. The sequence goes on from NC_028453.1 coordinate 35,668,782, forward strand.
GTGCTAGTGGTGCCATTCATGTTGCTTGTTACTAGTAGAACGGCTGGCTGTGCATTTGTAAAAGGTGTGATCATGGTAATTTTGGCGAGGGAATTTCTTCGTGGACAACCATTTGCGCACATCTAAGTCAATCATGTATTTGAGCTGTTGGATTCGTTTAAGAGAATATTATTCCAACCCAAGTGATTTTAAGGCTCCGATCCATAGTTCTATTTGGGTTGTAAGTTGTAAGAAACTTGCTGTACTTGTAGCAGCGCTCTTTTGGTCGGTGAAGGAAAAGCAGGGTGTTTTAGGGTGGTTATTATCATGATGCAGCGCAGCTGGCGATAAGTATAGATGAGGAATTGAAGTTGGGTGATGAAGCATGACCATGTTGATGTTTATTTGATAATTTAGCCATTGTATGGGAACTCATATCTAGTACTGTTTGCTATTGTAGTTCTCTCCCTGCACATGCCTTTACTTAGTTGCATTGCTAAAACCGTATTTCTTTGCTTAATCTGTATGAAAAAGGCTCCTCTATCTTGTTGGGAAACAGAGATTTCATTGAATGCTTGAGACTACAAACACTCGATCTGGACACTTGTGTGTTTGCTTATGTATTTGTCCCTACTAGTGAAACACGTGTTTTGTGGTTTATGTATATGTTCTGTTTCTTTCACTTAGATAAGGGTCTAGATGTCATTGCTTGTCTTTGTACTGTTTGATTACCATCCAAAGTATCAACTTGTAACACAATATGTCTGTATTTTTTGTTCCATAGGTATTGCATTCTTTTCCAGGAAACAAGAATGCCTACAAGGCGCTTATTGCTGCAGAATACAGTGGGGTCAAGGTTGAGTTGAACAAGAATTTTGAGATGGGTGTCTCCAACAAGACCCCTGAGTTTCTTAAGATGAACCCCCTTGGGAAGGTACACCATACGCCAACTATATCTTTGAAACAGTTATGTATAGATGTTCAGGAACTAAAACTTTTGTTCAGGTGCCGGTTTTGGAGACTCCTGATGGTGCTGTTTTTGAGAGCAACGCTATTGCACGCTATGGTATATATTTTGTGTTTTAATCCTAATTCTTTCATCGACTTGCTGCTGCTGATAACCATGGCTCTGTTTTTTCTTTAAGTTGCTCGCTTGAAGGATGACAACCCTCTTTTTGGATCTTCTCGTATTGAGCAAGTGAGTGATTTATTTATGTTAACACAGCTCGACTAGTATTAGTGTGCATAACCTCTGAACCTCATCAATGGTTCTTGCAGGCCCATGTTGAGCAATGGATAGACTTTGCTGCCACAGAAGTTGATCCTGGTATTGCACGGTACTTGTTCCCAAGGCTTGGTTTCATGCCTTATGTTCAGACGGTAAGTTGTAGGATGTGTAACTCAGATATTGTATAGATCTTTAAATAGCTATAGTCTAACTTTCTTGCTTATGCAGGCCGAGGAAACAGCTATTGCCTCATTGAAGAGAGCGCTTGGTTCTCTGAACACACACCTTGCCTCAAAGACGTTCCTTGTTGGGCATTCTGTTACTTTAGCTGACATTGTATTGACATGCAACCTCTACACTGGATTTATGTATATCCTGACCAAGAGCTTCACATCTGAATTCCCTCATGTTGAGAGGTATTTCTGGACCATGGTTAACCAGCCTAACTTCAAGAAGGTCATCGGCGATGTCAAGCAGGCAGAGTCAGTGCCTCCTGTTCAGAAAAAGGCCGCTCCTCAGCCAAAGGCAAAGGATGTCAAGAAAGAAGCCCCAAAGGAGGCCCCGAAGCCAAAGGTGGAGGCACCAGCAGAAGAGGAGGCACCAAAGCCGAAGCCGAAGAATCCTCTTGACTTGCTGCCACCAAGCAAGATGATCCTCGATGACTGGAAGAGGCTGTACTCAAACACAAAGACCAACTTCCGTGAGGTTGCCATCAAAGGTATCTTCTCCACCTTATATCAACAATATATTATTTTTTTCCTTCCAATCTTTGAATGTGAGTGGCTGGTGCTGTAGTCTCGTTTGCAGTCTATCAATGTTATGTTACATTGACACTAGCTAGAGAATTGGGACTCCCCTCTAAATTGGGTGCTTCATCCTGATAAAAATCTGGATGTGGCCTTATGATCAAATATATTGTTGTTTTAGACAGAATGTATGGTCTTATACATTTTACTTGAGCCAACAACAGATAGCTGCAAAGATCTACACCAATCCAAACTCAGTGGTAACAATAGTTGTGTATCATGTAAGCACTAATAAGAAGAATACTGAATTTTAGTTTGCAACAGCAGTTTACACTTATCTTAGTAAATTAATTAGATGAGTGTGCTAATTTCATTCTTCCACGTCTGTGGAACTTTTACCAAAGAAGCTTATGTGCTGTCTGTGTTTCAGGTTTCTGGGACATGTATGACCCAGAGGGCTACTCTCTGTGGTTCTGTGACTACAAGTACAATGATGAGAACACCGTCTCCTTTGTGACCATGAACAAGGTTGGTGGGTTCCTGCAGCGGATGGACCTGTGCCGCAAGTACGCCTTTGGCAAGATGCTCGTGGTCGGTTCTGAGCCCCCCTTCAAGTTGAAGGGGCTCTGGCTCTTCCGTGGCCAGGAGGTCCCCAAGTTTGTCATGGATGAGGTCTATGACATGGAGCTCTACGAGTGGACCAAGGTGGACATCTCGGACGAGGCACAGAGGGAGCGTGTCAGTGCCATGATCGAGGACCAGGAGCCCTTCGAGGGTGAGGCCCTGCTTGATGCCAAATGCTTCAAGTGAGGTTGCACTTACCTAGAGAGAACTGTTTAGGCTTTGGGTCGGATGTTTATGGAAGAGTTTGCTTGTTACTTCTGTCTATGTTGACCTGTTATACTCATGAGTTGTGGTTGGTTAAATTTTGGGCTATCCTGTGTTCTTTAGTATTTGATTGGGCTATCTTTCAAGTCAGTAATCTGGTGCTGTTGTCTTATGTGACTGTTGGATTATTGGACTTGTAGTGCTTAGCTTATTTTTAACATTCCTAGTTGCAATTGCAAGACAGCAAGAACAAGCGTCGTAGGAGTAGCTTTTGTTTTGCTTGTGTTTGAGCTCCATGTATTGAAACTGTTCTAGTGGTTTCACACTAAAATGGTTGTGAAAGTCAGCACGGCTTTAGCCGATTCATTTGTTTCGCGAAAGCCTTCTTCGGTTAGAGGTGAGACATGTGATTATTTCACATTATCATTGGTGGGAAAGCATATGGACTAGGAGGCTACTAAGCAGGGAGGGGTCTCCGGATAAGCCTTGGTCCAGACCCCTCCCCGCTGACGCACACACACCGCTCTCTTATCTTCCTCGCTCCCGCTGATGCACATGCACCGCTCTCTTATCTTCCTCACGTTGTTCCTGTCTTCCTTGGTTCCTCCGCATGCCTCTCCCCCGCCTTGCCACCAGCATCCCCTCGTCGACGTCACCTCCGTTGCCGGCGAGGACCGTCCTCCCCTACCCTCCCCTACCACCTCCGCCTCTCCCTCCTGTTCCTCCTACACTCTTCTCCTTCAGGATGAGCTCCCCACCTCTTTCGGGTCCGGCAGCATTGCCTCGATGACCGCTCCCACCCTAATCCAACCAAAGCAATAAGCCCCAAACCCAACCGCCATCCTCCACCACCGCGGTGGGTGGCGCCACCGCCGTCCCGCCCACACACCGACACCACCGCTGGTCCGGCAACCTCCCCCGACCATCCCTTTAGACCCGGCAGGAACGGACCACCTCCCCAACCCCAAACCTCGAAACCTTAACCCCAACCCTAAGCCCTAACACGAAGGTTGCTGGAGTTGGAGGTTGCCAGAATTCGAGCTGCCGATCGATGTGTGATTTGTTACTTCTTCGATTCGATTGTTACCTATTCTTCACTTTTCCCTCTTTTGGTCCTTGTTTCTTACCGACGTATTTTGTCCTTCCAAAACAGGAGGGCTCTCGGTTTAAGTCTAAATTGAGAGGCCTCTTCCTGCAGATTATGCGTATGGACTAATCGCACCATTGACAACATGAGATTGTGCAAGGACAATGTGCAAGCATAGTGATTTGGAAAAGGCATCAATTTTATCAATAGCACTGAAACAGCAACATTTTACTAGTGATGGTGAAAATCAGCAATATATGGGTTTACAGAGAACAATTCTCCAAAGAAATAAAGGATAGCCCAAAATAAACAGCACCAATTCCTAGTTTCACGCCATTTTTGCATCCCCGGCTACTAGATGAAAGCATATTTTTGTTACGTTCTGATGAATGGTACTCTTCCATTATAGTCGACATGAATTATTGCGGCGATTTGAGAATCACTTTTGACGCCTCATGCTCCACGATTTTGTGTATGGTTCAGGGTGGACTGCACAATGAACGTACAAGTTGCAAACAGAATTACTTAAGATCAAGATGGGTGCCACTGTTCTAGAAACAACATTAGTTGCAAACAAGCAAATGAGAAATCAAGCAATACTCATGCAGATGTGATCAAGCTTTATGTATTTCTTTTTCTTTATATGACCAAGTTGTAGACCTTCGAAATGTCTTTAACTCTACTCCCTCTGTTCCAAATTGTAGGTCGTTTTAATTTTCCTAGATATAGTATATATCTAGATGCATAATAATATCTATAAATCTAGAAAAGTCAAAACGAGTCAGAAAGGATGGAGTAAGATGATATGAAGACGTAAGACGTGCATGTGCTACATCAAATCCAAAACTTGATACTAAATTCTTGCTCTCAAGTTTAGTTCCAGGTTTCTAAGTTCAGCTGAAACCAAGTTAAACTGTGATTCTATTCGATCTATTACTTACAGCCTGTTTGGATACCCTGTGTTAAAGCTTAATAAGTGTTAAAGTTTTAACACTCTCAAATGGAGTGCTAAAGTTTAACACATTGGGGTGTTTGGATGGTGTGTTAAACTTTAACACCTTTGGTGGGAAATGACTCCATTGCCCTCTCATTTATGGCCGGCGGAGAGACAGGGAGGAGAGAGGAGGCAATGGTGGGAAAAAGTGGAGAAGGAGGATCACTTTTAATAAGTTTAATAACTTTTAACACCTCCTTAAGGTGTTTATGAAATTGGAGATGTTAAACTTTAACACATTCCTTTTAACACATACCTTTAGGAGATAATGTGATAAAAATATGTTAAAAATGAGGTGTTAAACTTTAACACCCTCTATCCAATCAATCAGGGCCTGAACTTACCCGCCACGGAAGGTAAAAGATTGGTCAATGCGAAAGGGTGGAAATTGTTTGTTGTTTTGTGTTAAACACCCTCGTTAGCTCCGAAGAAAGTGTAGCCAGGACCTGATTTTAAATTGCAAGTTAGTACGAGGAGCTTAACCACAAAGGACCCATCCAGATCCGACGCATCCAGCTCACCCCGCAATCAATCTCGTCCGTCCAATCCTTCCCATCCGGACGCCTGCCGCCGCAACCCTAGACATTGGCTTCCTTCCCCCGTCCCCTCCGCTGCGCCGCCATCGCATAAATTCGCCTCCCTCTCCCACCGTAAACCCCTCCCTCTTCCTCCGGCGGCCTGCTCCTGCGATCTGTGCTGCGGATCTGCTGAGGCTGCAGCGGGACCAGTCGACATGGCGCTCGTGAGTTCCTTCGCGCTTCCACCTCTGGGTTTTGTTCCTGCTGTTTCAGAAGTGGCTCTGTGGTTCATCGCGCATCGGACTGCCTGTGCGGATCCTATGGTGGCCGCGGCTGTTGGGCTGATGGGGTTTTGATGCTTGAGGATTCATGCCATGTAGTTAGCTTGATGTACGCGGGTCACTTGGGTGTGGAAACTGTAGATGCGAACGGGGTGTGGTAGGCTGCCTAGATCCTCGACTCTGCTTTCGGTCAGGCGTGTCTTCAGTGAAACATCACCGATCCCCTGGTTCGTTTCAACTTCAACAGCACAAAAAACTTCGGCCTTCAGAAAGTGCAGCGATAGGTCATTTGTCCGCTTCGCTTCTTTACAACCGGGGGTTAGGGGGGTGATGCCTTAGTGCTAATGATGTGATTCAGAGTCGCTGACCTACTAGTAGAATGGTTGGGTGTGCATTTGTATAGGGCCTTTGACCTTTGATCCAGGGTGATCATGATATTTTGGTAGGGTGTATAACCGTTTTATGTGCAACTCAAGTAGAATAATGTATTTGAACCATTGGATTCAATTAGGAGCTAATATCTGGTCATCCCAACCCAAGTCATTTTAAGCTTCTGGTCCTTAGTTGTAATTGAGTTGTAAGTTTTGAGGAAATTGTTGCACACATAGCAGTCTCTTTTGGGTGACCTTGAAAGGAAAATAAGGGTGTTTTAGAGTGTTTATCATGATGCAGCTCAGCTACAGTGCGTAGGAGGAATTGAAGTTGAGAGGTGAAGCATGAATTGTGGTTTATTTTGATAATTTCGCAGTTAGGCAATTCAAAACAAGTACTGTTTGCTATTCTAGTCCCACCTGCACATTCCTTTACCTAGTTGTATTTCTAAACCATCTTGATTGGCTTAATTTGCATGATAAATGCTCCTATGTCTTGTTGGGAAACAGAGATTTCACTGACCATTTCCGAGTATAAACACACAATCTGGGCAATTGGTGTCTTTGCTTGTGTATTTTTCCCTACTATAGTGAAACACATCTGTCAAGTGGATAATGTTTATGTTCTGGTTCTTCACTTAGATAATGGTCTAGATGTCATTACTTGGCTTGCATGTGTACCATTAAATTAACATTCACAGAGGACTTCCAATTTTTAACTCTATGTCTAATATAATTTTCGTTGCATAGGTATTGCATTCTGGACCTGGAAACAAGAATGCCTTCAAGGCACTTATTGCTGCAGAATACAGTGGGGTCAAGGTTGAGCTGACCAAGAATTTTGAGATGGGTGTCTCCAACAAGACCCCTGAGTTTCTTAAGATGAACCCCCTTGGGAAGGTACAACATACACCAACTACATCTTTGAAATAGTTATGTATAGAGGTTCAGGACCTAACAATTTCATTCAGGTTCCTGTTCTGGAGACTCCGGATGGTGCTATTTTCGAGAGCAATGCTATTGCACGCTATGGTATATACTTAATTCCACACTTTTGAATTCTAATTCTTTCTTTGACTTTCTGTTGATGGTAACGATGGCTCTGTTTTTCTTTTAAGTTGCTCGCTTGAAGGATGACAACCCTCTTTTTGGGTCTTCTCGTATTGAACAAGTGAGTGATTTATTGGATGGTAGCATACCCTGATAAGTAAGTTTTAGGCATATAACCTCTGAACCTCATCAATGGTTCTTGCAGGCCCATGTTGAGCAATGGATGGACTTTGCTGCAACCGAAGTTGATTCTGGTGTTGCATGGTACTTGTACCCAAGGCTTGGTTACATTCCTTATGCTCAGACGGTAAGTTGTTGGATGGGTAACTTGGATCTGTATTATTGAACAAGGAATAGCTAGTCTAACCTTTTTGCTTGTGCAGACCGAGGAAACAGCTATTGCCTCATTGAAGAGAGCGCTTGGTTCTCTGAACACACACCTTGCCTCAAAGACATTCCTTGTTGGGCATTCTGTCACTCTAGCCGACATTGTATTGACATGCAACCTCTACCATGGATTTGCACGGATCTTGACCAAGAGCTTCACATCTGAATTCCCTCATGTTGAGAGGTATTTCTGGACTATGGTTAACCAGCCTAACTTCAAGAAGGTCATGGGTGATGTCAAGCAGGCAGAGTCAGTGCCTTCTGTTCAGAAAAAGGCCGCTGCTCAGCCAAAGGCAAAGGATGTCAAGAAAGAAGCCCCAAAGGAGGCCCCGAAGCCAAAGGTGGAGGCACCAGCAGAAGAGGAGGCACCAAAGCCGAAGCCGAAGAATCCTCTTGACTTGCTGCCACCAAGCAAGATGATCCTCGATGACTGGAAGAGGCTGTACTCAAACACAAAGACCAACTTCCGTGAGGTTGCCATCAAAGGTATCTAATCCACCTTATGTCAACAATTCATTTTATTTTTCACTTCCAATCATTAAATGTTAGTGGCTGGTGCTGAAGTCTCGTTTGCGGTCTATCAATGTTACACTGACACAAACTTGCAGTCCCTTCTGAATTGGTTGCTTTATTCCTGAGTAAATTTTTGTGTGGCCCTTATGATAAAAAAATATTGTTGTTTGACAATGATAGTATTATACCTGTTTCTACATGAGTCAACCACAGATAGCTGCAAAGATTTACACCAACTCAAACTAATTCAGTGGTAATGTAGCATATCATGCAAGCTTTAAGAAGCATAATACTATGTTAATATTTTATGTTGCAACAGCAATTTACAATAATCTAAGTAAATTAATTAGATGATTGTGCTGGATTCATGCTTCCATGTGGAACTTTGACCAAATCTTACGTGCTGTCTGTGTTTCAGGTTTTTGGGACATGTATGACCCTGAGGGCTACTCTCTGTGGTTCTGTGACTACAAGTACAATGATGAGAACACCGTCTCCTTTGTGACCATGAACAAGGTTGGTGGGTTCCTGCAGAGGATGGATCTGTGCCGCAAGTACGCCTTTGGCAAGATGCTTGTGGTCGGCTCTGAGCCCCCCTTCAAGTTGAAGGGGCTCTGGCTCTTCCGTGGCCAGGAGGTCCCCAAGTTTGTCATGGATGAGGTCTATGACATGGAGCTCTACGAGTGGACCAAGGTGGACATCTCCGACGAGGCCCAAAGGGAGCGTGTTAGTGCCATGATTGAGGACCAGGAGCCTTTTGAGGGTGAGGCCCTGCTTGACGCGAAATGCTTCAAGTGAGGTTGCATTTACCTGGAGATTGAACTGTTTAGGCTTTGGATTGGATGTTTATGGAAAGAGTTTGCTTGTTTCTTATGTCTATGTTGACATGATATACCCTCGTGAACTGGTTGAAGTTTGTGCTATGTTGAGAATTTTGGGCTATCCTGTGTTCCTTGCATTTGTATCTTTCGTAATCTGGTTCTGTTTGCGTATTTGGCTGAAATGTGAATCATCGGACTACTAGTGATCGTCTTTTAACATTCCTAGTTGCAAGACAGCAAGGGCAAGCTTTGAGGGCTTGCTCGTTTCGCTTATGTTTGAGTTGATTGAAACTGTTCAAGTGGTTCCTATTCATTTGGTGGTGGAAACTGGAAAGGTTCCCAGGTTAGATCTGTCATGTCAGCATTGTCACATAATTATTTTCGTAAACTTAAAATCATAGGACTATTCGCCCCTCTGAAGATGTGAATTTACGCAAGAGCAATTCGCAGCATACATATCTGGAAATATCACCAATTTTTACTGTAACATCCGAATGGTGAAATCACCTCTGCAAGATATCGACATATGGTCTACACTGCTGCAAGATATGGTCTAGTACACTTCTGCAAGATATGGTCTACACTGCTGGGAAACCGTATGGTGCAGGAGCATGGTCATGGTCACCGTGCTTTAGTATGTGGTTCCTAATTAGTTATCCACAATTTCACATCCCTAGTTGAATATACTTTCATCTCATTACATTCTGAATGATACTTCTCCATTGTAGTCGACATGAATTCTTGTGGCGAGTTGCGAATCACTTTTGACACCCCCATGCTCAATGGTTCAATGTAGACTGCACATGTCAGTTGAGGAACATACAGCACCGCCTTCGAGTAGGGTGCACTGTAAAGAAAAGAGGATCTTGTCAACAAAAACAAAATACTTCATACTGAAGGACAGAGTGCAGCAGTCAGCTTTGTGGAGAGAGAGAGTTTTCATCCATGTACACAAACTAATTTTAGGGAATCCTTTAAATAAAAAAGATCCACTGCCTGATTTTTACTGAGATGCTGTTATAACAAATGGAGGAAATTATCCCTTCCATACCCTTGCTATTTGCCTCGTCACTTCCTGTACTGTAGTCCTAGCGCCGCCGCCACTGCCCAACTAAGCATCAGCGCCGCCGTCCCTCTCCACCTGTAGCCCCCGAGTGTATGCGAGAGAAAACACTCGTGACATCAAGGATGAGAAGGAAAGCCGTCGGATCCAAGACTGCCGATGCGGAGAAGAAGAAAAGATTTGACAAGAAAAAAGAGCCACAGTTACCAGCATCCAAGAATCAAACGGCGCCACCCACTCCCGCTTGCGCTTGGAAGCGGTCATCCTTGAAGGAAGAGGAGATCAAGGCGCTTGTGGCCGCCAATCTGCTCCAAAATCAAGACTTCATCAGTTGGAGATCCGCCTATGGCAATCTGTGGCTATTGGAGGAACACCCCAATGAAACGGTAATTTTTGCTCACTTCATCGAGCGTGGTCTTGCATTGCCAACATCTGACTTTTTCCGAGGTCTTCTGGATTACTATAAGTTGGAGTTGGTTCATCTGAACCCCAACAAAATTCTCCACACTACCATTTTCATTCATTTCTGTGAAGCTTTACTGGGAATCAAGCCCCAGTTCTAGTTATTTCGAAAAAAATTTCATGTAAAGCCGCAACCAATGAGGGATCACAATATAGTAGTCGGAGGTGTCGGTATCTAAATGCAGGAGAAACTCAGCAACTTGTATCTAGATTACGAGTTGATAGACTCCAATGCTGGTTGGAAGGAAAAATGGTGCTACATTGGCAATCATGATCTGAAACTACCCAAGTTGACAGGACATCGCCCCTCTTGGAATAACCAGTGGCTTGATGAGGCAACACATGGGGATTGCCTCCAACTACCCGATCTCATTAATAGAATAGACAAGCTAAAGGAAGAAGGACTCACTGGAGTTGGAGTAGCCTTCAGCTTTATGAAGCGACGAATTCAGCCCTTGCAGCAGCGATCCCACTGGGGCTATGAGTATACTGGTGCTAATGATCCATCCAGACTTTCTCCTGATGAACTCGGCACAGATGAAATCATGGTGAGGTTGAAGCGAATGTTTAAACATGTGACTGAGATACCCACAATTGTGCGTGAATTCAGCGCCTCGTGCCCACCAAAGCCTATAAGTACCCGTGGTCGTGGCCTCCGAGTACCTATTTGAAGTTTTTGCTCTCCGCTAACTTGTCTTTGTGTGCAGGCAGATGTCGGTTTGTACTTCTCTGCTCCTCCTCCTCCTGGATCGGAGGTTACTTGCGAAGCTGCTCCTCGCGTGTATATGGGGGAGAGCGCAAGGATTGATGACGAGGAAGAGAAAGTACTCGAGGCCTCCAGCAACATTATTTCTGATGCCGTGGAGGACTTTGAAGTCAAGGCCCGGCCATCTGCTAAGGCTGGGTCGTCCTCTGGATCGAGGAAGCATTCAGATGATGATGAGCTTGAAGCTGCAATTCCTCCGCCACCAAAAAAGAAGTGGATTGCAATTGGGAAGAAGTCCGTGAAGAAGTCTATAACCATAGAAGTTGTGCCTCCCACGGTAATTACTTTTGAAGAAGGATAGGATTCTGAGAATCATGCACTCCCGCAAGGTGTATAAAACACCACCACCATGTCTACTCGAGATGACATTGGTGGGTTGCAGGTACTCGAAGAGGCGACCGAAGCGGAGAAGGCGGCTGCTGTAGCTGCTCAAAACAAATCACCAATCGAAATTGAAGATGATCCAGAGCCTCAAGATGTTACTCAGGGTGATCCTCAGGTGATGAACCCCATTGGCGCAGATACAACTCAGGCAGCAGAAGCAGAGCTCAAAGCTAGCCAAGATCGTATTGTGGATGAGCAGGCCGCGCTGAAAGCACCATCTCCAACTGTCAAGCCGCTGCGGTTGTTTGGAGAACCCACACTGAAGTTGAGGAGATCGTCAAGGTAATCTATATGTTATTTTTGAGTACTAATTGTAGCTCATAATCGACTTGTTGTGTCTCTAAAGCTTTGTCTTATGCAGGAAATCCTCTGATATGGAACTTGGAGGGCTTGGCTCAAGATCTGTGACTGATGGCGATGGCCTTTCAGTCCAGGATGTTGCCACGACCCGTGCAAATCTGTAGCTAGAGGAACATCCCATGATAACAAGTAGTCCAGGTGCCGTATCATTTGTAGCAGTGTTGATGCGAGATGTCATATCATCTTCGACTGATATTGTAGTGCCAGCCCCCAAAGCGACAAGTGCCCGAAGAGGTGATGGCTGCTTCTAGTGCGGCGACCAATGTTGATATCTCGACCTCCGAGCATCAAGTACCTGAAGAGGCTCCAATTGCTGTGGATGTGGCGAATGCTTCTGTAGCCCCTAGGTAACTGATTGCGGATGAGGCGATCACTACCTCTGGCATTGTGGCGGTGGATGTAGCCCCCGAGCCAGAGATAGAAGTTGGGACGGCGACAGCCCTTGGGGCTATGGCTGTTGATTCATCCTTCGAGCCTAGGACGTTTGGTGGTCTTGCCGTGGTTCCACATGTGACCGCAAGTGCTGAAACCCCGAGTAGCAATCGAGGAAACAGAGGAGGGTGCATCCAGCTGTGGAATCGATGACTTGATCAATCCTAGGGAGCCCGAAAGGATTCTTTGGACAGTGCTTGTTTAGGTATGTGTAGTTGACATACATCCTCCATTCATTGTTATTTTTCTTTCACACCAGGACGGGATTAGCGAACCACTTTGGATGATAACTTCTTTTATGAAGCCTGCCGCGAGTAGTTTGGCCAGCTCTTTCTTGATAGCTTCCCTTCTGTCTTGGTCGAATCGTCATAGGCGTTGCCTCTTTGGTGTAGCTTTTGGATTCATGTTGAGTGCTTGGCATGTCCGCTAGTTTCTGCGAAGATGTCTCGGTTGGCCCGAAGGAAGCTGACGAGCGCGCTTTCCTATTTATGATCCAGCCCTGTGTCGATTAGGGCTGTCTTGGAGCTATCACCAATCTCAAGGTCAATGGCTTTGATGTATACTTCACTTGCTAGGTTGACCATGGTTGCCCCTAACTTCTTTTCTAGAATCTCAAGTTCTAACGGGGATGGCTTCTTGGATGCGGCGAAGACTTGCATCATCGAGTTTGGTACTTGAGTAGTTGCTGCTAGCTCCACAGCTTCTATGTCATAGTCATATGACCTTTTTAATCTCTGTGCAGGGAGAGTACTCCCTTGAGTCCTGACATCTTGAGTACTAGGTACATATAGTGCCGGATGGTCATAAATTTAGACAATGCTGGTCTTCTAAGGATGGCGTGGTACGATGTTTCAAAGTGCACTACCTCGAACCGGATGTATTCTGTCCGGTAGTGTTCTTTGGTCCCAAAGGTAACTGGCAAAACCACCTGTTCGAGGGGTATTGCCGCGTTGCCCGGGATGATCCCATAGAATGTAGAGTTCGTTGGGGTGAGCATATCGGTGACGTCGAGGCCCATCTTCTTCAGCATCTTGGCGTACAAGACATTGAGGCCGCTACCGCTGTCAATGAGTACTTTAGTAAGTCTGGAGCCAGCGACAATTGGGTCCAGGACGAGGAGATACCGTCCATTGGTCCTTCCCGGAGAAGGTAATTGGCAGCTCGAACCATTTGAGGAATGTTGGCATCGTAGGTTCAATGGACATTATCTCTTGAAGAGTGAGCTTCTGAGACCGCTTAGTAGCAGTACCCGGGGTTTCGCCGAAGATGACGTTGATGGTGTTGGATGGGTTCTCGAACTTGCCATTGTCACCATCGTCTTCGTCTTCTTTGGCCTTGCCATTGTTTTTGGTGCCTGATGGCTCTAGCAGGTCTTTCATGACTCTGCATAGATTGAAACAATCTATCACAGAGTGCTTGTGGTATGGGTGCCGTGGCCACTGTTTCTTCAGGAGCTCGTTGAACGAGGGCCTGTCTTGATTTTTGCTGCCACTTTTCTTGGACGACTGCGAAATTACCGCGACATTATTGTCTGGCTTGTGCTTGCGGTTGTTACCTCCCGAGTAGTTATTTCGGATGTCAAATTTGGGGTGATCGTTGTGGTTCTTGTCATTGTGCTGGCCATGGTTCTGATTGTTGTTGTTCTGGCCCTTGTTGCGATTGGACTTGAAGCTTTCAATCTCCCTGTATTCTTCATCTTCCCACATATGTACCATGATCTTGAGAGTTTTAAAATCAGCGGGGCATCTTCTATCGAAGTCCTGGAACATCTAGCGGTCATGGAGGCTGTTTTGGAAGCAGTCAATAATGTCGCGCTTCGTGACATCCACAATTGTGGCCTTTTTGTCAAAGAAGCAACGCAAGTAGCTCCGTAGGGTCTCGCCTTCTTGTTGTTTAACTTAAGACAAGTCAATCCTGTTGCCAGGACGCTACATTGCCCCCACGTAGTTGTTGGTGAACACCACCTTGAGGTCCTTCCACGAGTCGATGGAGTTTTTGTCCAATGATTCAAGCCATGTGAGTGGCGCCGCCTCCATACATATGGGGAAGTAGATGACTTTGGTGTTGTTATTTTCCCTCGCTGCTTGTACTGATAGAGAGTAGCACCGGAGCCATTGGACTGGGTCTTTCTTGCCATCGTACTTGGTGATGCCCAGAGGTTTGAATTTTTTGGGTAGAGTTGTCCTCCTCACACGTTTGGAGACGGTGGGGAACCCGTCAGTGTCATCTCCTAGGTGTTTGACTTCTTGCTCGCGCTCGCGGCGCCATCCATTGATGATGGTACGGGCGTTGTGGTTGGCGTTGATCTTTTTGCGGAGGTCTCCTACTAGCTGTTCAGGCTCTAGGTTAGCCCCACGGTGGCCACAGCCTCCCGAGGGTCCTGTCCTACTACCTTCAGCTCTAGCTTGGCTTGTTCTGGCACCTCCGAGTTGACTTGGTCTTGACGGAGGTCCTCTATGGCTACTGCCATGTTGACTTCACTGGGATGTGGTGCGTTGGACTGACTATATCAAATTCTGCTGATCGAGTTGTTGTACGCGAGTTCCGCCAGTTCAGCCAACTATCTAGTGTACTTGTTCTGTGGCATCATGCAGGTGATGAGATCAATAGATGCGATGGTAGCCAGGGGAGTACGATGGTGACGTGTTTGAACTGCTTCAAAGGTGTTATCCAATTTCTGGATTGGTAGGTCTGCTGCAAGGCGGTGGTGGTGCTATGCTCTTGTAGTGTTTCTTGCTCGTCGTCGAGTTCTTTGAGCTTTGGTCTCTTCTCTGACAACGTTAGCAGTGAGGTCATCCTGTGAGTGCTCATGTCGCGGGTTCCTGTCCCGTTTCTCTTCATCTTCGTCCTCTTGTCCAGTAATGATGGCGAAGAGTTCTCGCTCTCGAGAGTAGCTCCCCGAGCTTGAAGTGATGACCTTCGTGGTGCTGCCTTCCTCATAGATGGGCGATAGAGGAGCTCCCTCCTGGTATGGGAGAGTGTCAAGGTAGCCAATGAGGTGCGAATCGTTGTTTTTGACGAGAGCAGGTGGCTTCATGTTAGGCTAGTAGACGAATGTACCTTGACGAGTTGATGTGATTACCAGGCCCTACTATGGACCTGATAAAGGATTCTCCTCGTCTGAATCCGAGTAGTAGTCGAGGTTCTCGATCGCATCCGTATTGGATTGTGATCTTGACAGGGCCGCTTGATAAACAGTGGTCGCATTTTGGAGTTCGAACGGGAATAGAATTTGGTGGGAATCTAACTCGCACGATGGCTTATGTGCTGGCTCTAAAAGTCAATCCAACTGGCGGAAAAAGTCAAGTTGAACTTGGACCAATCCCCCCAGCCTCTGACTAGGTCAGAATTTGAAAATTCGCCAAAATTTTCGATGAGATCCTCTGGAGCTTGGTGTTGGAGCTTTATAATTTACTGCTTCTTCTTCGGGGTCGACGCAACGAGGCAGTGGAAATTTCCAGCACCGTTTGCGATGCAAACCTAGGAACTCGGACCTACTTCAAACATGACGATTGGCTTGATCATGACTTGTGCCATCGAGTTCACTAGTGGATTCTCAGCGAGACCCCCTACCTAGCATGCCAGCTATTGGTGTTTAAACCCAGCAATCTACCGAGGGGGGTGCCCGAGGTAGTGTTTTGGTTAGTGGGGCTCATCGAGATCATGAACTTGAAGGTAAACACAGACACACAGTTTAGACATATTCGGGCCGCTGAATAGCATAATACCCTACATCCTATGTGTTGGTTGGATTGAATTGCTTTAGAGGGGTCCCTATCGCACCTTATATTGCCGGGGGCAGGGTTACAGGTTGGTTGGTTAGAATAATACTAGTCGGATACGACTAGAGGAGTTCTACTCTTTTTACAACGAGTACTTTCCTAATCCTCCACTAGTATCTGTCTTTCCTTGTAGACTACACCGTCTTGCACCATGTCTCCATATCAGTAGCGTCTCCGTGTCGAGCCCCATATCTAGGACTGTCCAAACAAACTGGTGGACCCATAGATGTATGTACGACAACTGCCTTCTCTGTGTCTATCGCCGGCTCGATCACCTACGAACCACCAGTGTTAGCTAAAGTAGACATGGTGGTGATATTGGAGACACCTTTCGACAGTATGTGATACTCATGATCTTTTCCTTCCTCATAGGTAATTACCTTGGGGTACATCATCGACAGCCATAGACTTCTTCACAGACCATTTCGCAACTACGGTCCGCTTCTCCTTCAATGTTGTAGAGATCGTGGCTACAAGCTCATATGTAGTTGAGCGCTTCCTCAACCTGGAGGACGATCCAGCCTTAATAGATGGTCGGGCCTTGACTTCATCAGAACTACTTCCGCTAGGGGACCAACAACGGGGGATCCGTGGATTCTGATGCTAGGTTTACAGCATCAATGCCTTCAAAAGCCAAAGAGGCATGGTTTCATTTTCATTTCCCCACACTCGCCCTCAAGCGCCATTGCCACCAACTCCATCGCCGCCGTGCCTGAGAGCCCTAGATCACGCCGCCGCATCCACCGCTCCTCCGCCCGAAGGGTGTAGCCACCACCTCCGCGCCGCCTGTCCCTATCGTACATGAACCAAGAGGCCCACCCACATCAGATCTGCATCACGATGGGTAGAGACTGAAGTGATGGCGGCGGAGCAGGCACCGGACTTTTTGACCTATTCATTGAAGTCCGTGATGACCAAGGAGCAGATCTAGGCCCTAATCAACTTGGGTCTCCTTGGGCCCAAGATGTTGCTGGAGTGGAAGGTGATAGCCGACCAGGACTTCCCTACTGAGGACAAGACAGAGGCTGTCATCTTTGTGGTGTTCTTTGAGCGTGCATTTGGGATCCCGATGGGAGATTTCTTCCATGGGTTGCTAGAGTACTACAAGATCGAATTAGTGCATCTCAACCCTAAATCCATTTTGGACATCTAAGTTTTATCCACCTTTGTGAGGCTTTCCTCAGCATTCCTCCCCATTTCAATCTGTGAAAATATCTCTACCAATTTAAAATTGTGTCGGCCAAGGGGAAGTTGAGATTGATCAGTGGTTGTGGATTTTTGCTATAGCCAAAGAGGGTCTTGGAGTACTTTGATCTTAAGCTCAAGGACTCAAATAAGGGGTGACACAAGGAATGGTTCCTTATCGCCAATTAGAAGCCCGAGCTACCACCCTGCCTTGGATATGCACCTTTGACAATGCCGGAGTGGTCGAACTAGCCCACCTCCACGGAAATGGTCCAGGTGAAGCAGCTGTTGAAGGAGATTGCTGACCTAAAAGGTTGTGTGCTCACAACCGGGTTGTGAGCATCAACTTTTGCCGGAGGCTGGTGCAGCCGATCGAGGACAAGGTCCACCCGGCGTATGAGTACTCGGGGCTGTTGGATCCGACCCGAGAGGCGCAGCGAAAGGTGACGATGGAAGAAGTTGCTGACCGGGTATGCGAGTTCTTAGGTGGTGTCATCAAGAACAAGCACTGCCCCAAGATGTACTCCCTCAAGAGGCCATCTGACCCGATAAGATCTTAATTATATCGTTTGGCTTTCCTGCTTTGCTTTTGCATTTTCTCAAACCGATCTTGTTGATTGACAAGAGCCGTAAGTTTGAGTTCTTTTGGCAAGCACCGCTTCCCAAAAGAACCGAGCAGCAGCGACCCAAGTTTCGTCCGACCACCAAGTCCGACCAGCTGCCTGCTGCCCTTGATTGGGAGTCGGACTCCTCCTTTGAGGGGTCGGATGAGGATGCGCCAAATGAGGGCTGCAGGACTGAGGACTCTGTGCTAGTTGGACGTCAGACACGGTAGGCCGTGAAGAAACTTCCCGCCTCTAAATCTCAGAAGCCGAGCGGTAAGAGGAAAATGGTGGTCGAGAGGAAGGAAAAGGCTGCACCGAGCACTGCCCCCGTGGATGGATGGACCAGCGAAGTGGATGAGAAGTCCGACTCGCTGAGCTCGGCCACCAAGAAGAAGAAGGCCAAGCTCCTTGAGACGACCGCAGTCGATGCGGAGCGGATCAAGGAGAAGCTGAAGGCGGAGATCCACGGGAGGAGACCGAGTGAATACATGTTGGCGCCACCACCACCCTTGCGTCCCAAGTTCTAGGTGAAACAAAGCACCAAGTAAGTGTAATCTGGTTATATTATCCATCTCTAGGTTCTTTTGTTGCCTGTCTTTCTCAAGTTGCCTTTTGCATTGACGATACGGGAAGGTCGTGCTGGATAATGAGTCCGGTATGTAGTCGACTGCTGGTTCATCCCATGCCGAAGGAGCGAGTGGCCACATCCTTCAGCACTCCTCACCTCCAAAGGCCAGTGAGGACCAAGATCGCCGCGTGGAAGGAGAAGTGGCGCAAGTTCTGGTGCCTAGAACAGGACGTGGTTGGGGATGCTACGCCTTTGAGTGCGGTTGCTACAGACACTGCTGCAGCCAGCTCCGGGGCCACGAAAGTGATTGTGAAAGAGCCAGAGCTACATCCCACCTGGAGGAGCTGCCCAGGGATGATCCATTGCCAGAGAGGGCCGCCGAGGACGCCGATGTGGATATGCAAGAAGGAGATAGTTTAGACACCTTGGACTTCTCCGGGACTAGCCTTGCTGGGGGTGTGTTGGAAGACAAGGACCTTGCAGAGCTGCAACAGACGTCTTCCAAGGTCTCTACACTAGTATATGTAGGTACGCCAACCACCATTGGAGATCTGCATCCGGGGTTTCATTTCTTTGCAGTGTGCTAAGTTTAGTATGCGGGCATAATCTGGCCACGCGTGCGTACAAGAGGGCAGACGCGGTTCGGCGAGCCAAGGAGTACCGTCTTAAGGTGCAGCAACTTGAGGCCGACCTTAAGAGGACTAAGGAGGACGCCATGGAGCAACTCAGGCAGAAGGACCGTGAGCTTGCCGAACATAAACGTATAACCAAGGAGATCCAAGGTGACCTCGATGCGCTGTTAAAAGGTACGTTGCTCTGACCTGTTGGCTTGGTTCTGATCCTGAACTCCTAGTGCTTATGTGTGTTGATTCTGATGGGCAGATGCTGATGCGAGGGAGGAGAGGCTCAGGCGGGACCTCAAGGAGTGTGAGGCGGCAAATGCCTTTCTCCAGCAAGATCATGGCATGGCAGTTCACCGTGAGTATACAGTGTCGTAGAAACTGGCTTATGAGGCTGGCTTGCGCAGGGACACTGACCGATGCTTAGTCACCGCAATGCAAAGTCTTTAGCGTGACCAATTGGTGATTGCAGGGCTGGAGGTGGAGCTGCAAGCTCTGCGTAGGATGGTCATCTATGTGATGGACATGGTCCAACCGGAAGCTGACCCGGCCGTGCTGACGCCACTTCTCAATCGCCTTAAGAGTGTGCCAGGACGGCTAAAAGAGTTGCTGAAGGAAACCGCGGTGGAGTGCACCTGGCATGTCTTGGCGGTACTAAAGATGCACTGCGTGCGGATTCCTTTAGATCATGCTGGTGCAGGGGTCACAGTGGACTTCGACGTGAGGAAACTCCCGGAACTAGCCGAGGAGTTTATTGGTGTGGCAGAGAACGCTGTTAAGAAGCTGGACCTGTAAAACAAAACTTGTAGCATATCAATTTGTTCCGGATTATGGATAATTATGTAAATAGATGACTTGTGAAAATGGAAAGAATCCACCCACCTTTGGTGTATACAACATGACATTGAGTGGATTAGGCCTATAGCCGCTAAGCACCCAACCTTGCCTAGCCAGTAATCTGCTGAGAGCGGATCTCGAGCTTGTAGAGGGGGCAACCACAAAGTTGTCTGGGTTCCGTGAGCTACGACACCGTCCACACGAGTTAGTCGTATTTGTCATGGGAGGGGAAGGAGAAGGAGTAAGACCTGAAGGTCGGCAAATAATGGGGGAAGCCCCTGAGCATAATGGTGAGGGTATGGTCTATCGATTAGGTCGGACAATCCTCCAGTATGAGTAAGAGCTCGGATAAGGAAGCGAGAAGGCAATAGGTACACAAGGAACCTTTGAGGTTTTTTTATTTAATGCGAAATCTAAAAAGAGCACATAGCTTTTAAGTCCTAAGGGTAGAAGTTGTAACACCTGCCATTTTAGCCATCAAAAACAATTCAGAAGAAGTAAGGGTAAATCATGAAGAAAAGGAGAAGAAATTGGCTAAAAAAAATCAAATTCGAGTCAAATTTGACCAAATTTTGAATTTTGAATTCGAAATTCAGAAAAATTTGGCAAAAATATGGAATGAAAGGATAAGAGTGTTTAGAACTTAGAGATCAAGATTGGGGACAAAATCTGGGCCTAAATATTTCAAGAAAACCAAAAGAAGAAATCAAAATAGAAGAGCCCTATTCACCGTCCGACAATAGGATTTCACAAAAAACAGCACCAGTGTCCATTTTGGAAATTAATTTCTGCCAAATTTTCCAAATAAATGGACTAAGACAACTATACAGTATTAAATTATAGACTTTGGACAAGTATCTTAAGGTGTTGTCGATCAAGAATAGTAGAGGGACCCATTTCAAATGGAGGCTCAAAGTCAGCACTTTACCACGGTCAACTTAGCTGCTGAACTGAATTTCTGCCTAAGTCTAAAAACAGTGATAAGTGCCGATGTTTGGAGCTGAATTCAGGAGAATGTGGTCCAAGAAGTATAGGTGATTAGGAGCAAAATGGAATCCCTGATGGTTGTAGAGCGTAATTGGTTAGTAGTTGGACTAAAAGGAAGGGATTTGGACCACTGAAATTATTTACGAAGATGGGTAAATGACCATGATCAAGTGACTAACGAACTGAATCGGGAGTTCAATGAAGTTCAGTTACCTGAGGGCAAATGTTTTTGAAATTGCCAACAAATGGATGATTATCTCGGGCAAGAGTTTAAATATGAGTTGTAGTGCTCGAGTTTATCTACAACATTGCTTAAAGGACCGAGGAGCCATCGGATTCAAAATCAACCGTGATTTGGACCTGAACTTTCGGGCGTCAGAAACAAAAGAGGGGGGGGGTGACAGAGCCGAGCCCAACGTGTCGCCGCCGGCGTTCTCGGCCGACCGCCAGCACAGCAGCTACGCCACCTCCTTGCCACGCAAGTCCATAGCTAGGCCACGGTGTCGACCATGCGCACGGTGAAAACTTCAAATAACTACCGCTCCCGCCGCCGTGCTTACCGTCTGTTCTTTTACCACTGCCGCCCTCTCTGTCAAGCTGCCGCCGCCGAACAAAATACTCCCACCACACCGCAGCTCTTGTCAATTCCTTCCATCCACACCTCCACACACACCCCACCGACAACCCTAGCAGCTTGTTGCCCCGCTTCTCCGCCGGCATGCCATAAACCGCCGTCATTCCCGTCCGCCACCGCCGCACCTCCTGCTCACGGTGAGCACCCCCTTGTTGTCGCTGTTGTTCCTTGTGGTCAGTTTTAGGTAGGCGTCTAGGGTGCTAGGAAGCCGTAGAGGTAGTTGTCGGGGTAGGCCGAGCCGTCGTCGTGCTTAGCCATGACCAGCCGTAGGCGCCGCCGCCTGCCGCCGTAGGGAAAGTGGCTCCGGCCACCTCCTGGGGAGCTACCGCCGCGCACGGGTGCGCTAGGTCATGGAGATGCTTCCCCGGCCTAGCCCCGTCGCCGGTAGGGTACCGGCCGGCGAGCCGCATCGCCCCTGTTGCGCTCGGGTTTTGGCGGGAGGAGGAAGAAGGCTCTTTTGCTGCGGGCCCGTGCGTCAGGAAGGAAAGGAGAGGGAGGAGGCAGGCCGGGCGATGGCTTAAGTGGACCGAGGGTCTAGTCGGCCCAAGTGCCGGTGCGGGGAAGGGCCGTTGGAGGGAAAAAGGCCGGAGGTCCAGGTGGTCCAGCCGGCCGGTTTCGCAGAAGAAGAGGAGGAGGAGTAGTGGGCCGTTGGGCCGGTGCCGGTTGGAGAAAGGAAAAAGAAAAAGGAAAACGGCCCAATAGGCCCAGTAGAGGTATAAGAGGCCAGCGGGTAGGATGAATAGGAGAAGGGGGTGGGTCCGAGCCGCGGGCCCAGCGTAAGAGAGAGGGGGTAGAGTAAGGGTGCGTGAGAAAAGTAGGCCGGGGGTTTTTCGGGAAAAATTTAGATTTTCTTTGTAGAATAAATAGATTAAATCCGTTTATTAGCATTTAAATCACAGAAATTTCTAGGGGTGTCCAAAATTAGTGAAACCAATTTTGTTAGGTTTATTTTATTTTCCTTTATGCATTAAAATTTTTATACCCTAGGAAAAAAAATAATAAAAATTTGGGTATTTATTTAATGCCTTTCTTTTAAGGTATTTAAATAAATACTTAATCTTTAGTAAATGCATAAAATATGGAATAACATTTCATAATCACAAATAATTGTTAACTCATAGGAAATTAGGTTTCAAGATTAGGAAATAATTATAATGTCTTCTAAAAATAAAAGAAAAAGCCCTAGGTAAGGTTAGTAAAGAAAATAAAATTGTTGGGCTAATCTTTTCGGGTTTTTGTGTGTTGGCTTGCAACTTTATCATGATAAATTGTATAGTCCTTGTTGGCTTGCAACTTTATCATGAAGGGAAGTTGTATAGTCTTATATTCAAAAAGTTGCATTCCTAACCCCTGCATATGCTTTGTCATAGACACCGAAGCACCGGAAGGGAATTTCTCGGAATTTTCAGAAGGATCTCCGGAGTTCGAAGAGATCATTGAGTTGGTTCCCTACGAGGCCAATCCTTCAGACAGTGCTAACTTTTTTATAGAACAAGGCAAGCCCCAGTGCATTATACCTATTATTTTGGAGTCAATATTTCATGTGTCCAATTATCGGTTATTTGCTATATGAATGCACTAGGTCTAGGAGTTGCTTGAAACCCATTCTTGTGCATTATCGTACCTTGTTTTAAGAACATCTTTGCCACTTGTTCAAACATTTAGTAAATAACCCAAGTCTAGAAATGCTTAGTTGCTTAAATAATTGGTTTACCGAACCTTAAGGTAAATAATGAGTCATGCATGTTATTTATGGAAAGATAACTTGGAAGTTAAGAAGCGGATAGAAGCTAAGGATGTAGTTCTGTCTGCTAGATTAATTTGGTTAAGGCTCGATTCGTTGTCTTAAGCTTTGATCAAGTGAAAGACATCTGATCACTTACTGGGTATGGGACCAGTAAAGCCCAGTAGGTTAGTAAACCCTCTGATCGGGAATACTTCGTACTTGCGCTTGACGTGCTGGATATTGGCAGGGGCGTAGCCTGAAACTCAAATGGTGATCAGGCCAGACGTGGGGTCCCATGTGGGGGTGCGTCCCTGGGTCCAGGTAGTCTTATTCCCAATCATTGGATTTGCTAATCGAAAAGTCATTACGTACGACCTGGACAGTCGTATATAACTGGTGATCAGGGTACTCTCCTGCATGATGTAATTTGATCCGGATCGGCGCAATTCTCGGTTATGAATGCACTTGATCACTGTTAAGCATCGTAGTATAAATTCATGAATGCTATATCCTTCCACTAATGTTTTGATGTATGACTTAATACCTTGTTGTTTGCAATTAATCTTTTATCATCATTTAGAATGGTTAGGTAATAACTTAATCAAAATAAAAGATAAAGCTAAGGTCTCACTTTTAGTAAGCTCTTTTGACAAAAATGTGTCAGCCAAGTACACTGAAAAAGCTATCATGTAGTTCCAAGAAAAGTTATTATATGGGTTAGTCGGGTAAGCCTTGCTGAGTGCCCCGTACTCAGGGTTATCCCTTGTGGATATTTTTAGAGGCACCGCAGGAATCCACCGAGGAGGAAGCCCCGAAAAACTAGGGTATTGTTATGAGTCTCACAATACCCTTAAAAGAAATCTTAAATGCTCATCTTCCACCTTAACCGTTTATGTTTGAATCCTAGAACCTCTATCTAACCTGCACGGTTAAGTTTATTTCAAACTATGTCTTGTAATAACTCGTACCTCATGTATGTATGTAAAAATGTAATATTTGTTGATGCTTTCCCATTGCGGAAACAATCCTGGTGTATGGCTATGAGACGTGACGTGGATCATTCGAGGAGTCCTGAGGACACTCGACGGACGAACGGACTTATACTATTTTAAGTACGTTTCAGATAAATGCTGCATCGGCAGCGATTAGGCGCATTTAAACAAGTTTAAGTTGGACGATTCCACCACAGAAGTGCCGCAGGTGTTGGATGTTCCATGGGTTGGGGACGCTTGAGCCGTCCGTCCACTGGAGCTGGTAAGTGCCGAGCTGGATGACTTCTTTAATGATGAAGGGCCCATCCCATGGGGTCGACAGCTTGTGCATGGCCTTGGTGTACTGGATCTAATGGAGCACTAGGTCTCCAATGTTGAATGAGCGTTTCTGGACGTTCCTATCGTGGTAGCATCGAATCTGCTGCCCGTGCCGCACATGCTGTATGAGGGCCGCCACACGGTACTCTTTCAGGCTGTCGATGTCGACCTGTCGACTCTTTTCTGCTTCCCCTTCCTCGTAGTATTGAATCCACAGGGCACCAAAGGCTACATCTGTGGGCAGTACAGCCTCTGAGCTATAGACGAGGAAGAATGGAGTGTAGCTGGTGGCCCGACTCTTTTGGGTGTAGAGGTCCTAAATGACATGGGGTAACTCGCGAAGCCATTTGGTGACGTACTTGGATGCATCGTCAAAGATGTGAGGCTTGAGGGATTCGAGGACCATCCCATTCGCACGTTCGACCTGGCCATTGCATCGTGGGTGAGCTACTGAGGAGTAGTATATGTCGATGTGGTTGTCTTGGCAAAAATCCTAGAATTTGGATCCTGTGAACTGCTTGCCCAGATCGGTGATGAGCCTATTGGGGACCCCAAAGCAGTGTGTCAGCTCTTTGACGAATTGAGTGGCTTTGGACGACTCTATGCTAGTGACAGCCTTGACTTCAATCCACTTGGTGAATTTGTCAACTTGAAAGGGCCGACCATATCCAGCCGCTAGTAGGTGAAGGGTCAGGATGGTGGGACGATACGCAGGGCCTGCACTGGGAGTAGCTGCTGCTTGGAGAAAAATTGGCACCGTTTACACCTCTGGATGAGATCTTTTGCGTCGGCAATAGTAGTTGGCTAGTAAAAGCCAGAGCAGAATGCTTTCCCGACCAAGTTGCTTGAGGCGGCATGGTTCCTGCACGAACTTGAGTGGATTTCATGGAGCAGTTCAAGGCCTTTGTTGCAGAAGATGCACTTCATTAGAATGCCCATAGATGCGGCCTTTCTGTATAGCTCCTTACTGATCACAACATAGTTGGTGTTGCGTTGTGTGAGCTTTTTGTGCTCGGCTTTGTCCTTTGGGGACATGTTGTCGGTGATGAATGCGATGAAAGGTGCGCGGCAGTCGTCCTCCGCCTCAATCATCAGGACATCGGTGGGCGCTGGGTCAACCTTAGCTTGGTCGTTGCCGTCAGCTTGGTCCAGGTCGAATACCTTGATAGGGGGTTTTCACAAGTCCTGGACGAACACGTCGACCAGTACTTGGGCGCGTTTCGAGCCGAGCTTGGATAGGACGTCAGCAGTGACATTGTGTTCCCTAGGGACGTGATGGAACTCGAGAATATTGAAGTGAGCTTCAAGTTTGCGAACCTCGATGTAGTAGGCGTCTATGGTTTCCTTGGTGCACTCCTGGACTTGTTGACCTGCTTAATGACAACCTTGGAGTCGCCAAAAGTGAGGATGCACTTAATGCCGAGCGAGGCGGCGATGCAGAGCCCGTGTATGAGGGCCTTGTACTCGACGCCATTGTTGGTAGCCTTGTAGTGGATATGGAGAATGTACTTGAGCTACTCACCTTTCGAGGATATGAAGAGGACCCCCACGCAAGCTCCTTCGAGGTTGAGGGTGCCGTCGAAGTACATCATCCACTGCTCCGACCTCTCCAGGGAGGACGACTCTTGGATCTTAGTCCATTTAGCAATGAAGTCAGCCAGGATCTGGGACTTGATCGCATGATGTGGGCAGAAGTTGATGTCAAATTTGCTGAGATCCACAGAATATTTGACCACTCGACCGTGGACATCCCTGTTGTGCAGGATTTCGCCGATTGGGTAGGAGGAGACCACTTGGATCTTGTGTGCTTTGAAGTAGTGACGTAGCTTGCGGGAGGTGATCAAGATTGCGTAGAGCAATTTCTGGACCTACGTGTAGGGACCTTGGAGTCGCTCAGGACCTCGCTGACGTAATATACCAACCTTTGCACCATGTGGGTGTGGTTGGGTTCTTCGCGTTCTACAACTAGCGCCGTGCTCACAACATGTGTTGTCGCGGAGATGTATAGCTGCAATGTTTCCTGGTCGACCGGGGCCATCAGGATGGGAGGGGTGGAGAGGAATGTTTTGAGTTCCTTGAGGGCCTTGCGAACTTCGTTGTCCCACTTGAACTTGTTCGCCTTCTTGAGTAGCTTGAAGAAGGGGAGTCTCTTTTCGCCGAGCTTGCTGATGAAACGGCTAAGGGCCGCCATCATGCCTGTGAGCTTCATGACGTCCTTTTTGCCAGCCGGCTATGCCATATTCCTGATGGCGTCCACTTTGATGGGGTTAGCTTTGATGTCATGTTGGCTAACCATGAAGCCCAGGAGCTTTCCAGACGGGACACCGAAGACACATTTGCCCGGGTTGAGTTTCCATCGATAGGCCCGGAGGCTGTCGAAAGTTTGGGCAAGGTTAGCGATGAAGTTCTCTTTGTTTTTGGTCTTGACAACCAAATCGTCGACGTAGGCCTCTACATTTTTGCCAAGTTGTTTCGCGAGGCAACTCTGGACTGCCTTCTGGTAGGTGGTGCCGGCATTTTTTAACCCAAACATCATGGTGTTGTAGCAGCATATGCCGTAGGACGTTATGAACATAGTCTTATCATGGTCGGTGGGGTTGAGGGCAATCTAGTGATAGCCCAAGTAACAATCAAGGCAGCACAGCAGGGTGCAACCGGCTGTGGAGTCCACGACTGATCGATGCGAGGAAGAGGGAAGGGGTCTTTAGGGCAGTGCCTGTTGAGATCGGTGTAGTCGATAGACATTCTCCATTCACCAATTTTCTTCTTTACAAGGACTAGATTTTCTAAGCAGTCGGGGTGCTTACATTCATGGATGAAACCGGTAGCTAAGAGCTTATGTATTTCTACCCTAATAGCCTCCTTGCGATCTTGAGCGAAACAGCAAAGCTTTTGCTTGACTAGCCTTGCTGTCTTGCTCAGCTCCAAGGAGTGCTCAGCTAGCTCCCGCGGGACATCGGGCATATCGGATTGTTTCCACGTGAATATGTCCGAGTTATCCCGGAGGAAACTGGTGAGCGCGTCTTCCTATTTAGGAGGGTGAGGCCGGCCCCGATGAGGGCCGTCTAGGAAGGGTCTTCCAGGCCAAGGCTTATCTTCTTGACTTGTGGGTTGGACTGCAGTGCCATGGGCGTCAGATTCGCCTCTGGGATTGTTAGCTGACTTTGGTCCACCTTCTTGGACTCGACGAGCATTGTGGTGGCGTTGGCCGAGTACTCCAGGGTCTCGGTGACCTGCAGAGCTTACGTGTCGCACTTGTAGGATGTTTCAACATTACCGAAGATGGAGAGGACACCATTTGGAGCCGGCATATTGAGGATGAGGTAGGTATGATTGGGGATCGCCATGAACCTTGCCAGCATTGGCATGTCATATATGGCTTGGTAGGAGGTCTTGAAGTTGGCAACCTCGAAGGTGAGGTGCTCGGTGCGGTAGTTGTCGAGGGTGCCGGACGTGATCGGCAGGATGACTCTCCCGATAGGATAGGACCTTTGCCGGGTACTATGCCATAGAACGGGTCTTTGTAGGGAAGGAGCCACTCGAAGTTGAAGTCCATGTGCTTTAGGGTCTCAGTGAAGATGATGTTGAGGCCGCTACCACCGTCAATGGTGGGGACTCTGTCTATGGTGGGGAAGACCACCAACAGGTAAGACACAAGGTCCGGGAGGTGCACCCAGTGATCTTCCTTGGAGAAGGTTATGAGCATCTCCGACCAGCGTAGATACTGGACTGGTGTGACGGAGACGAAGTGCACTTCCCATCTTTGTAACTTGTGCTTGCGGTTGCTGCAGAAAGCTTTAGGGCCGCCGATGATGGTGTTCACCTCCCACAAGGTGTGCTGGAACTCGCAGTTGTCATTGCCGACGCCCTAGTTGGCATCAGGGTTGGGCTGGTCACGATGGTCTTCTCTGCGTTGGTTGTTGTGGTCGTCGCGGTGGCGGTTGTCGCGGTCGTCGTGGTGGCTATTGTCGCGGTGGTTGTCTTTCCTGTGGTAGTTGTTCTGGCGAGGCTGCTTGTATTTCATCGGGGCGCCGAGCTCTTTCTTGAGGACCATGCAGTCCCGAAGATTGTGGCATGCGTCCTTGTGGAAGGGGCACGGGCCATTCAACGTATTGTCAAACTCCTCCTGGAGGAAGGTTGTCTGCCTCACAGGTTCGGCTTTAGCGGCAAGGACCTCAGGGGCCCTCTTTCGAGGTCAGGAGGGCTCCGGCCGGGGCTGGGCTGATGGTCTTGATGGGTTAGTAGTTCGTAGTTGTCGTTGTGGCGATGCTTGCCGTCCTAGAATTGGACGTTCTCGGCCTCATCTATGTTGGCATGAAGGTTGACCATCTGCATCATGTGTCCGACCATCTTGGGAGCAGCCTGGAACATGCTGCGGAACATCGAGCCGTTCATGAGGACGGTACGGAAGCACCAGATGATGTTGCGGTCTTCAATGCTAGCCAGGTTGTTGCGGTTGTCGAAGAAGCAGTTGATGTACTCGCGGAGAGTTTCGTTCTTTCACTGGCAGACTTGGCCGAGGTTTTCCATGTTCCTGGGTCGGGTGTAAGTGGCCTGATAGTTTTGGGTTAAGGCTTTGGTGAGCTCACCCCAAGTGTCAATGCAGCCTCGTGGGAGGTTCTCGAGCCGTAGGAGAGTTGCGCTTCCCATCACCACCGGGAAGTAGGCGGCCATTTGGTCGTAGGTGCCGTTTGCAGCCTTGACTGTGGTGCAGTACGTCTTCAGCCAGATTGTCAGGTCGAAACAATCATCATACTTCTCGTTGATGGCTAGCTTGAAGGTGGGCGGCCACTGGACAACCCTAAGGCGGGGGGTGAACGCGGCGAACCCATCGATGTCCACGTCGTCGTCTTCCATGAGGCGGTTTTGTACCGGTGGGGCCCAAGGGGTTGCACTGTTGTCGTGCTAGGGTGGATTGTAGGCTTCACTAGGGGCACCGTAGCGACAGTCATACTCATCGCGGTGGCGCAGCTCTTCCTCCCGGCGGTTGCGGGCCTCCCGCTCCGTGTCATGATTTGGATGGTTGCCGACCCCTAGAGCACCGAAGTCGCGGTCGTATTGGGCATGCCGGCGGAGCTCCACCTCATCCCACTCCGGGTGAAGGTTGTTGAGCTCGCCACAGAGGTCGCGGAGGTTGTCGCGGTCAGGTTGCTGACCAGGCCGGCCACGGCATTCGCCGTCTCCTCGTCCATCACAGCGACAGTTGTTGCGGTGGTGGTTATCTCATTAGCGATCATCGTTGTCAGGGTGGTGGTCATTGCTTTGGGATTGGTCCACCTCCTCCTCCTGAATGGGTTCTTGCAGACCTCCCCTGTGGCGGCCATGATCGGCTCGGCTGTGATTGGATCTACTCTGGGTAGATCGGCTTCGGGAGTGCCGGGTAGATGTGGAGTGCGAAGATTGGCTTCTTGAGCATTCTGGGGCCTGGGCCCTTTCCTCGATCTAGGCGTTGGCGACGCGGATGCGTGTCTGGATCCGCTTCAGTTGCTCCGAGTCTAGAAGATATTCCAGGTCGGCAAAAATAGCTCCCAGGTTGACCTGGGGTGTAGCAAAGACGTCATGACCAGCCTGACCTCTAGCGTTGTCCTGGCCACCATTGACGGTGCCGTTGGGTACCGGCGGGACGGCAGTGCGCCGGCCGCTGCAGGGGCGGCGGGCGGCTAACGAACATGCTCGGCTCGTTCCTGTTGGCGGCGCCTGCCGCGATCTCGGTTCCTCTCGTTGTGCCCTTCCTCCTGGAAGGAAGTTTTACCATCACATGGAGGTTCTTCGGCGGAGACAACAAAGACTTCCCGATCTTGTGACGAGAGCTTCCATTGTCGCCCTCACCATAAGGGTTTGGGATTAGGGCGAAGCGAGGGATTTGGAACTCACCGCAATCTAAAAACTGGGTGGGTCGTTAGATTGGATCTGGAAAGATTGCACGAGTTTTTCGAAAAACACGGCAGCCGAGTTCTTGATGCCAAAAGGGGCGCGGGGAGAGCCATACGCCGATATTCCGAGACGTAGTGCTGCCTCAGAGAGGTTGATGCACTCAGCAATGGTGTTGCTGATGCGATCGAGGCCCACGATTAGATCGAAGGGCGTGGGTGGGCGGGATGCCGCGAAGATGTATGGGACCCTCTCTGAGAGAGAGAGATTGTCGACCTGCTGGGCAAGCAGCATGATGATCCTCGGGTGAAGACCTTGCTCCATTGAAGCAGATTCGACGGATGCCTAGCTGGCGGCGGACGTCGAGTCGGGGAAGGAGGTGGTGGAGTCGGAGTCCATCAGCATGCTCCCGAAGTGGATCTGGATCGAATTGGCGAGAAAGTCCTTAATGCTCTTGGGGAAGATGACGCTGGGGCGGGATGCCATCGAGCTCGCTGGGGAGGATCTCACGATCACTCCTACCTGGCGTGCCAACTGTCAGATTTAGTGACTGGCAGCCCACCAGGAGGTTACCCAGGTGGTAGATTGGTAGGCGAGGGAGATCGTAAGACCAAGTACTCGAATGGTAACACAGGAACGCAAGGTTTAGATAGGTTTGGGTCTCGAGAGTAATACCCTACGTCCTGTGTTCTGGTGGATTGTATTGCTGGTTTGGGATGCAATGAGTTGAGGTGCCTTACCCTCGAGGGCACCGCTGGATGCCTTATATAGGCTGACGACCTAGGGTTATAATCGGATAAGATCTAATCCAAGTCGATTGTTACATGGAAAAAAATTTAAGTCAGTTTACAACAAGTATCTCGTGATATCCGGGCAAAATCCGTTTGCCCGACCTCCGAACTTGTGCTCCACGAATCTTCTTACCTTGGCCCGCACGGCGTGGTTGGGCAGACCCACTTGTCAGAACCGACCATTATCCTGGTCGATAAGACCCGTGGGTACCCTTATCCCTCAATTAGCTTGTTAGTTTTATTGGATTTCTCAGTCCAAACATAACATTTGTTTACTAATCATTCCCTTCCTCTAATAGACTCTGGTTGCCTTGATAATTTCCTAGAGTTACATTTAGGGTTAGTTTGGCAAGACTTGAGTTGTGGCTGAAACGATTCCGGCTACGGCTACTATGCTAGAGTAGCTAGTAGATCCGAAGCTGTTCTGAAAAGCATTTGGGAAAAACATCCTGATGAATCCAAATGGCTCATCGACTATTCAAGCCGATTCAACATAACTTCACAATAACCATCGGCTAGACAGCTGATAGGAGACAGAGCATCGTTGAGTTCTTGCTCCACCACAGCTAGAGCCACAAACCGATGAGATCTAAACTAACGTCACCACCAATATTCCTAGGTGAAACCACAGCGATGCGTCCGGTAGTTGCAACCTAGAAACACTCAGCAGGACGTCAATCCAGACCCCGCTAGCCAATGAATCTAATCACAATGGAACTTAATTCCAACAGCACTCGAAGGGTAGCTAGGATTAAGATGTAACAGGCTATCAAGCGATCTATCATCTATGATGAGCCGATCTAAAGCTAATTAAAGCAAACGGAATGGCAAGATGATAGAACAGATAAATATCAGCCGATGCAAGCTTAATCAAGGCAGGATAACTGGTGAATATCGTAGATCGAGATAGAAGCGATGCGCCGTAACTCAAAGATCCAAGATACTTGATAACTGGTAGATGAAACTAGACCCAACGACAGCGATGCGCCCGGAAGTTGAAGTCTAGTACACCTGATGACGGGGACTTGCAACTTGCTGGAGATCGAGGTCGATGCAGCCCAGCTTGCTAGAAGGAACTCATCAAGAAGCTACATTACTCCTACTCCTAATGCAATGGCGTGAGGCCGAAAGGTAAAGGTAAATATGTTTGTTTATTGATCGTGTGATTCTCTTTACAATAGCCACGACCCTTTATATTTATAGGGCGGATGGCGACGTTACATGGCAAGGCTCCAATCACGTACACAATCTTTTCTAATCAAAACTCTATCTCTAACTAATCCAACTCTATCTCTAATCAAGCTTATCCCTAACCAACTCTATCTACAAAATATTTTATTCAACTCTTGCCGTGTGCGTTGATTTCCTTTTCTTGCTTTCTTTTTCTTCAGCCTTATTTAGGAGATTTCATCATTTTCTACATCATCGCCCGATTACTTCCTTTCAGAGCATACAGTTTCGTAGTATGAAGGCTTCATGTTCCGAAACTAACTATAGAAGGCCGATAATTTGGTGTCAACACAGGCCCCCCAGTTTCGGAGTATGAAGGCTTCATGTTCTAAAACTAATTATAGAAGTTCGATGCTTGCCTTTAGAGCCAATGACGTCTGATTGCAATATTAATCGACTCCTCTTGAAATATAAAGAACCCCATCGGCTTGATGCCTTGATCCCACTTTGGGCTGATAAATTCACCGGCAGTAGAAATAACAGATCAGTCTGTTGACACCAAAACTTGGTGCAGTAACCAGCAAGCTTTTGTTGTCAACACAGACCCTCTAATTTCGAAGTATGAATATTTCATGCTTCGAAATTAATATCCAATATATTTTATAAGCAGCCGATACTATTTTGCTTGAACCAATCAGCCGATGCAATTTTACTTGAACCAATCAGCCGATGCAATTTTCTTTATTTGCCAAGCAGTCAGCCGATGCTAATTGGCCAAGCAATCAATCAGCCGATGCTTATTTTTTATTTCAATCAACCGATGCAATTTTAACTCCATCGGACTTGCCATCGGCCATACCTTAGCGTTAACCGAGATGAAGAGATATTTTTATTTCACCATGCAAAAGGATTAACCGATACTATTTTTGTTTCAATCAGCCGATGCAATTTTAACCCCATCGGCTGAAATATAGCCAGTAGCACTATCGGCTGGATCCCCATCGGCTGACTGCTCTTCTTATCCCTCTTTCTTTTATATTTGTCTCTTGCCCATCGGTTGGAGCCTCCCATCGCTGGCTGCTCCTTTCTTCTTCTTTTTTCTTCTTTCATTTATTCATTTGCCCATCGGCCGGAACTTCCATCGGCTGGCTGCTCCCTTCTTTTTTTTAACTTCCAACTGGCTGATGCTAATCGGTCGATGCCTTTCTCTTTTTTTTAATTCCAACTGGCTGATGCTAATCGGCTGATGCCTTTCTCTTTTTTATAATTCCAACTGACTGATGCTAATCCGCCGATGCCTTTCTCTACAATTGGTCGCTGTATTTTTTTAACCAATCCGCCGATGCTTCTCTTCAATCGGATGATGAATTCGATACAGCTGCCGAAGATACTCTTTTTATCTGAATAAACATGTGAGTCTTATAACCGTGTCCCACCGAGCGTGCCAAAATGTGTTGACGCAAAATCCTGACGGTGGTGGACCCTGCATCAGCACATGAGGACCTAGAAGATCTGCTTAACTCCAGTGCAGAATCCAAATCGACGCGCGTGGTGCGCGCGGACGTGACAATTAGTTTGACTATTCAACTGACAAGGGGAAGATGATCCTTTCGAAGT
Source organism: Setaria italica (assembly GCF_000263155.2). Lineage (NCBI taxonomy): Eukaryota > Viridiplantae > Streptophyta > Magnoliopsida > Poales > Poaceae > Setaria > Setaria italica. The sequence goes on from NC_028453.1 coordinate 35,702,755, forward strand.
TTGAGGCAAATGGCCGATCAGGCCGATGTGATCCGAGCACTAGTAGCGATAATGGTGTAGCAAAATAAATCATGATAAACAAAATATCAGCCATGAGGCCGATTCCAACATCCTGATGAATGCAAATGGCTCATTGGCTATTCAAGCCGATTCAACATAACTTCACAATAACCATCGGCTAGACAGCCGATAGGAGACAGAGCGTCGTCGAGTTCTCGCTCCACCATAGCTAGAGCCACAAACCGATGAGATCTAAACTAATGTCACCACCAATATTCCTAGGTGAAACCACAGCGATGCGCTCGGTAGTTGCAACCTAGAAATACTCAGCAGGACGTCAATCCAGACCCCGCCAACCGATGAATCTAATCACAATGGAACTTAATTCCAACAGGACTCGAAGGGTAGCCAGGATTAAGATGTAACAGGCTATCAAGCGATCTATCATCTATGATGAGCCGATCTAAAGCTAATTAAAGCAAACGAAACGACAAGATGATAGAACAGATAAATATCAGCCGATGCAAGCTTAATCAAGGCAGGATAACTAGTGAATACCGTAGATCGAGACAGAAGCAATACGTCGTAAGTCAAAGATCCAAGATACCTGATAACTGGTAGATGAAACCAGACCCAATGACAACGATGCGCCCGGAAGTTGAAGTTTAGTACACCTGATGACGGGGACTTGCAGCTTGCTGAAGATCGAGGTCGATGCAGCCCAGATTGCTAGAAGGAACTCGTCGAGAAGCTACATTACTCCTATTCCTAATGCAATGACGTGAAGCCGAAAGGTAAAAGTAAATATGTTTGTTTATTGATCGTGTGATTCTCTTTACAATAGCCACAACCCTTTATATTTATAGGGCGGATGGCGACGTTACATGGCAAGGCTCCAATCACGTACAAGGCAAGTCACGTACACAATCTTTTCTAATCAAAACTCTATCTCTAACTAATACTCTATCTCTAATCAAGCTTATCCCTAACCAACTCTATCTACAGAATATTTTATTCAACTCTTGCCGTGTGCGTTGATTTCCTTTTCTTGCTTTCTTTTTCTTCAGCCTTATTTAGGAGATTTTGTCATTTTCTGCATCATCGCCCAATTACTTCCTTTCAGAGCATATTTCCAAATTTTGGTGTTAACAGTTTTCATGAATGGATGAAGGTGATAACTGTCTAGTGTACACTTATCTAATTGATTTGGTTGTTTTTACATTCTTTCAATTATAAAGTGGATTTCATTTGAAAAATAAATTTATGAATGGAAACTTTAACGTACCCATGTCTTTTTTAATGCATTTTTTCACTTTCTTACTCATTCCTTATATCTTCTCTTTTTTTTCCCATTTCTCCTCTTTTCTTCCACTTCTCTTCCTTCCTTATCCAATTGACCCGTTATCCTCTTTCCGCAACCATCCTCTTTCTTCTTCGATGCCTACTTGCTTCACCATGCACCGCGCGTGCTACACCGCCACTGCTCCGTTGTGTCACTCACGCACACCACTGCTGCTCCACCACGTCACTCTAGCCCACCGCTACCTTGCTCTAGCTCACCCCCGTTTGCACACATCTCCGCCCCTTCCTCCGGCTTTCTTGCTCTGGCCCATCTCATGTCCCCCGACTGCACTGTTGTTGCCCCGCTGTATCTCTACTACATGCTCGTTGTTGTCCTTCGGTGCCCCCACACCCTGTTGCCGGCTGCCTCTACACTCTCCTCCACCTCCGCCTCTTGCTATTGGGTGCCTCCATCCCAGCCTCTTGTTATCGATCACCTACGGGTCCCTCACGAGGACAGGGATAGCAAAAATGAGAAGGAACTGTAGGGAGTCACTTTTTTGGACGCCCTCGCCCCCTTCATCGAATGGCTCCTCCAAGCATGATTTGGAGGCTTCTCCGGTGGAGTTGTTTGTTTTCCTGCCGCTTGGCACAGCTTAAGTAGGGGCGGCTCGAGAGCTGCCGAAGTCTTATATTATCATCTAAACAACTATTGTCCATGATCAAATGTTTTTGTCAGTTTAGCCACTCCTTTTCTAACCATATTAAGCATTCTGCACTGGATTAATATGTCAATCAACAATGTCGAAACCACACATAATCTTTAAAAGTTGTTAATTATGATCACCATTGCCAAGCACTTTTACACCGGTACATCCTTGCTGACTCTAGTTTGGCAATCTAAATGGACGAAAGAGAGATGCAGACATATTTATTAGAGAGAAAAATAGAACATATTTATTAGAGAAAAAGTAGAATACTGCATATAAGGTAATTTGTCCGGAATGGAATTTGTGACCTAAGTGAGCATAACTCTAGCAGGGTTTTTTTTACGGTGGAACTTGTTTACCTTAGTTCAAATCCTCGACTCGGCATAGATGCTTGCAGTTTTTCTAATTTGCCATATTAGGTACGGATTCGAACCTAGGTACTCATATTTTTCTAAATTTATCGAATCATTCTCTCAGAGGTATTTATAAGGTAAAATTGCATGAGCGTACGTGAGCATGTATGTCCATGTTTTAAAAATAGAGGAAGAGGACATTTAGGGTGCGTTTGGTTTTGGGACTATGTGGGTTGGGTTGGAGCCAACCCACTTTTCTGGGTTGGAGTCGACCCCTCTCTTGTTTGGATGAGAGGGTTGAAGAGGGATGGGTTAGACCCAGTTTTTTATTTGGTTGGAGAAGTTGTGAGGGTCAGGATAGATGTCCTTGTAACACCGTTAATTGTGGGCCCACATGTCATCCTCTTCTTTCTATTTCTTTTTTTTCCCTCCCTTCACTCTTCTTCCTTCTCTCCTTCCCGCAAGCACTCCTGGTGCCGCCCCCGCTACTCCCCGGCCGCCAGCGCGCCAGCCCCCGTCGACGGCTCCTCCCCCACTGACTCCGCGCCGACCCCCACCGTCGGCTAGCACTCCTGCGCCGGCCCCAGCCGCTACCTCCCGACCGCTCGGTCTCTGCGGCGGGTGCGGGCCATGGGGCGCCGCAAGGCGAAGCTGCGCCGCCGGGCAGGCGGCGGCGGGAGGGCGCCAGGCTGGCGGGAGGGGGCGGGTAGGCAGCGGCGGATGGCTGGCCGGCGGAGGGCGGTGGCGGGGTCGGGCGGGCGTTCGCCGCCGCCCCTGCCTCCCCAGATCCCTGCGCCGTCGCCCCGTTGGAGCTGCGGGGGAGCTGTGCTGCCGGAGTTGGAGCCGCGGGGGAGGCAGCTGCGGGAGGGCACGGGGCGGGCGGAGGGCAGGCTGATGGTGGGCAGGCGGCGGCGGGGTCGGGCGGACAGCAGCGGCGGGTGAGCGTTGGACGAGCGGAGAAGAAATGGGTTGGGATGATTCCATCGTTTTTTAGGATGGGATGAACCCGGATCAACTGGGAATATTCCCCATCCGGGTCGGCTCCAACCCACCTCTTCTCCAACCAAACATGGGGCGAAGTGGGTCGGCTCCAACAACCCACTTCGACCCCAGAAGCAAACACAACCTTAATAGACAAATTTGGTAGGCTTCAATGCAAAATATTGCAAAATGAAACGTGGAAGCACCGACCGCCGCGCAAATTGCACGTCAGCACCGAATCCTCCCGACGGACTCCCGGCACCGCAACCGCTGTTCGCCTGTTCCTCTCTCTTCCGCCGGTTCCACGTCACGCGCGCACCAGAGCCGCGGCAGGATTCCCCGGCCGAAGGCGCAGGCCGCGCGCCTCGACCATTCGGCTCCTCCCCAACGCCACACGGGCCTCCGCCCTCTCCCTCTCCCTCCCCCTCCCCCTCCCCCGCTGGCGGCGGATGGCCTCCTCCTCCGCCTCGCCGGCGCCGGCGCCGGCCGGGGAGTCCCTACGGCAGAAACGCATCCTCTCCAGCAAGCTCTACCTCGAAGTCCCCTCGTCCAAGGTCGGTAGCGGGTGCCCTGCCTCATTTCCAGTTTCGAGAAATCGGGCGAGCTGCCTTCCCGTGTTTTAATCGCATTGTTCCCTTTTCTTGCAGGCACCGGTGGTCTACTCGCCGGCCTACGACATCTCCTTCCTCGGCCTCGAGAAGCTGTGAGATGCCTCCCCGCCCGCCCACCTGGCTACCACCTATGCCAAAACACGCATCGGCATTCACATGTTTTGTGTCTGACGCAGCGTCCGGGCGACCCCTTTGTGCAGGCACCCGTTTGATTCCGCCAAATGGGGGCGCATCTGCAGGTACCTCACCAGGGAAGGGCACCTGGAGAAGAAACAGGTCGTGGAGCCATTGGAAGCCTGCAAGGAGGATTTGCTAGTGGTGATTAATCAAGAATATGTTTTTTTTTGTCACCTGGTTCAGACTTCATAGCGAATTTGTTCTGATTTTTCTGGGTCCCTTGCACTGCTTGCTTAACCAGGTTCACACGGAGGCGTATCTTAACAGCCTCAAATGCAGCTTCAGAGTCGCCTCCATTGTGGAGGTAGTGATTTTTTTAGAAGAAGCGGAATTGGCAATGATTGGCAGCGAATTATGTGTTGCAGCCAGCTAGTGTCTGACAGATGTTTGATATCTTATTAGGTCCCTCCTGTGTCGCTTGTCCCTAATTGGATCGTGCAGAAAAAGCTACTATACCCATTCCGGAAGCAGGTGATGTGTTGTGAATTTGTGCTTTCTTCTGTATTATGTGCAAAACCCAGATCCATAATTTGAGTACCAGGGAAGCATGATAAATTGTTTCCCTCTCTTTCCAAAGGTTGGTGGGTCCATTTTGTCAGCGAAACTTGCACTCGAGAGAGGATGGGCTATTAATGTTGGTGGAGGATTTCACCATTGTTCGGCAGAGGAAGGAGGTGGATTTTGTGCGTACGCTGACATCTCTCTGTGCATCCAGTTTGCTTTTGTCCGTCTAAATATTTCACGGTAATAAACCTTTTATAGTATAACTGTAGCTATAACAACTATGTTTTCCTTAGTTTCTCAGACTCCGTTAATTGCTTATTATATGCTTGACTGCACTTGTGCATATACTCCCTCCAGTTACACAAATAGTGATACTTTGGGTTACTTGCGGTCAACATATTAGAACTTTGATTATCAATTATTCGTGTACATTGATATTGGATATCTACAAATTGTATAACTAGATTTGTCCAAAAGTTTCATAATCATACTATTTTTTTGTAATGTTTGCCAGTATCTTGTAGTAGAAATTAGTAGTCAAATTGTGTTTTTGGGGACCATGTAAATGTTGAAAATAGTAAACTATCACTCTTTTGTGACTGGAGAGTATTGTGAAGCATGTTCTGCGATGTTAATCCATCTTTCTTCCTGGAATAGTGTAATGCTTGAAGGCAACCTCCCAGGCAGTCAGTTTCATGTGCTTGTAGTCAAATGCAAGGGTGTAAACTTAGCTATACAGAACTAACTGAACTTCCCTTTCAAACATTTGCAGTTTATTGATCATAGATCTGGATGCTCACCAAGGAAATGGACATGAAAAAGATTTTGCTAATGATGGTACAAACTTCTAATTTTCTGTGGATTTTCGGTTCATTATATTTGTCAGTATGACACCAGTTTATCACTCACAGGAAGGGTTTACATTTTGGACATGTACAATGCTGGAATTTATCCCTTTGTAAGGGTCTACATCTTTGGCACTCCTTAGACACCTGCAGTATATCAAGCTATTATTTTCTTTTCTTATTGGTGGTGCTCTTATATAGTATTATCATTATGAATTACACATGATTTAGAGATTACTTATGTAACTTTCTTGTCACTTCTTAAACACAAGTTTTGTTGTGAAACTCTAAATGCATGATCATATTTGGAACAAACCTTATTTTTCATCCATAGATGATGTAATTGTTCACTAGTTAAAAAAGACCAGTTCCATCCACCTATTATACTGCAATGAATTCTGACTGTCTCAATGGTCTCATACTACGATTTTGGTAACATTCCACATTAATGTGATATAGACACCAAAAGAAAAGAAAAGTTTTGTATTTATCATTCCATTTTGTTTGATACCAGATATATTCCTGATTGTTTGTTTCTTTGTAAACTTAAATTGGTCCATTTCAGGATTTCACTGCTAAGCAATACATCGATCAAAAAGTTGAATTAGCTGTAAGTTTCATTTTGCAAACTGCTAATTATGCACGTGCTTCAACTTTTGAGTTAAATTTCTCATTATAGAGCGGGACAAAAACAGATGAATACTTGGAGCTACTTGATAAGGCTCTCGAGGTACATTTACATACCTGCAAAATTGGCTGTAACAAGAAATATTTATACAGGGTACTAGATTAATGTTTTGAAGTGTCAACTTTTGCATGATATACATCCCAAATTTCGACAAGTGAGCACAGAATGATTATCATTTTGACTTCTGATTTGATTAAGTGCATCTATCGATGATGCTATATGTTCTTTATATATATGTATATATTCAACTAAGCAAGAGGTTTGAAACTGTGAAAAATCTGGTTCCTTCTACATAGGCTGCATGAACATGATATCGCACTTACCTTCTAAGGAAATGATCATGCACACTTCAAATGCACTTATCTGTAATGCCAGTTTAATGATATTGGGACTACATTTTGCTTTCTCCATATTTTTCTAGACTTTTTGAACCTAGAATAATTCATTATTGTTGTTTATATATGTGCATTTTTAACAAACTTGTTATTCACAGTTCCTCTTAGAACATATTGTTTGCAGGTCTGCAAAAGTAGGTTTCAACCCCAGTTGATTGTTTACAATGCTGGAACAGACATCCTTGATGGTGATCCATTGGGCAGATTGAAGGTACCTTTTCTCCTAAACTCTACCGTCACAAGCATAAGCCACCTAAGCAACCTCCAATGCAATTCTGCAATATGCTGAAATCATGTCTTTAGTTACCTAGTAAGCTAGACTTTGTGCTAGTTATTCCTGGCGACCTAGGTATTATCATTCTCACAAGCAGAAATACTGGAAATGCTGCAACAGAAATGATCTTATTTTCCATCTTTGCCTGAATAAATTGGTGTAATGCTGCTGAATTCGACATCTTTTGTAGATAAGTCCTGAGGGTGTAATTACCAGAGATGAGAAGGTGTTTAGATTTGCGAAAGATCAAAACATTCCACTGCTCATGCTGACGTCAGGTGAACTATTTCTGACACAATTTTGTAGCCTGTACTGCTAGTCAAACAAATCTGCTAATGCCATATACCTGTGCATGATACCCATCTATGCCGTGTTATCAGGAGGCTACATGAAGTCAAGTGCTCGAGTAATCGCCGATTCGATCATCAATCTCGCCAATAAAAACTTGATAGAACTAGGCAGCCAGTTGGGTTGAGAAAGAATATGTTACTGGTGTTTATCCTAAAGCACACATCTCCTGTATGTATATGACCTCTGAATAGAAGTGTATAGTACTTTTATTTTTGTGGAAAACATATAAGCCACAGAAAAGTTTTGTACATAGCACGGGGCCTTCTTAAATCTTGACTATGTGAATTCAGATACTCAATGCATATAAAGAATTTCAGAAAAAGAAGACTACTATCAGTTTGGCACAGATCAGAGATGGTACCTTTTTTTCTGCATCTTGAGTCACTCTTACCTTTGTTAACTTGGTGGCACCAAGTCGGCAACTCAGTCCATGAATCACCCCCACCTTGATCTAGCCCATTGTCGATTCTCCACCACTGCTCTGGACATCAATATAAAGGTTGGGCTCAGGGGTTCCTGTCTCCACCTGTGGTTGATGAAGGTGGATCCAGAGGGGTTGCAGAAGGTGCCACACAGGATCATCGAGCTCGAGACATTGTTCCCCATTGGCCAACAAAACCATGCTGTATAATGAAGATTCTGTAGTTAGTTTTGCTGAGGGAATCGACATTATCTTTATGGGCACAAGCGATGAGACCTTCACCACTTCACCATTTCCCTCAAGTCAGGGCGGTGCCGAAGGTTACTGACAGTAAGCTCTACCGGGCTGTCTTACCGTTCAAGAGCTCCTACACTGCAGTTACAATTCAAGTGAAGTCACATAAAGAAAAGAGTCCAGGATGCCGTTAGTGCTAACTGCTAGTATGCTAGAGCCCCCAGAACTGTATGTAGTACTTAGATACCATACCATGTTCAAATTTCAATAAATGATTGCTACAGCCCCCCAGCCCCCCAGAGCTGTAGATTTATTGGACCCTTTTTACTGAATGAATCAGAGTGCTTCAATTGATTTTCATTTTGACAATGAGGTTAGTAGTTTCAGCCTTTTCAGGAATGCGCTTGAAACTCAAAATGCTCGTGTTCCTGATGGCATAGTTTGAAGCTTTATTTTGTTGGACAGCCAGGAGCTAGTGCCTGATACATTCTTTGTTTGTCGATGCTAGAATGTACTCCGTATATGTGTTCTGCAACTTCTGTGGTGATGGGGGGTAACATTTGTATGACAGCATGGCACATGGTTTATTCTGATTCTGAACAATGCCACAATGCCAATGTACATGACTGCATGAGCACTGCAGAAAGGCAGAGTCTTGAAGGTTAACTGAAGCTGACAAGGAGAGAAGATTGTCCTCTCCCAAATACCAGTCCCTTTCTGCAGTAATAGTAGGTGCTGATTGTTACCGCAGCCTCTTCTGGTGATGTGACTGATGCCGTGCGTGGTCTGCATCTTATGACGTCCTGTTTTTTTGCTTTGTACCGCTGTGCTGTCTGCATCGAATGAAACTGTGGAGCGAGTGAATGCATCAGCGGTCGCCGGTCACCGTCGACAAATTTTTACACTGGCCAATTGCACTGGCAGCGTCAAGGTCGTCGCCGGCGACGACGGAGGTGGCGGACGACGTCGCCGACGGCGCTGCCTGGTCGGACATGGACGGCGCTGGATCACGTACGCTGCCAGCTTGTAATCTTCGTCGAAGACACCTGGTTAGTGCCTGGAACTGCTGCTTCGGAGGGGACAGGGCGACGCCCTAGTGCCACTGGTCACCACGGTCGATGCTGACCGTCACTTTCACGTCTCGCGAACAGAGGCTTTATTTTCACAGACTGGGCTTCTTGGTTTTCCCGGTGAAAGTAACTACGAAGTGGCTGGGAACAAAGACTTCCACGGAGACTTCGGATGTGGATGCCAGTGGCAACTTCCACCACGAGTACATTTCCCAGCATGTGTCACGAGCGAAGATAGATGGACGTCATAAGTAGAGATACATCGCGTGAAGGATTGCTGCCCTCTGAGCGCACTGCGTTCCTGAGTGTTAAAAATTTTTTACCGATGCTGGAATAAAAAAGGAATTACCGTGGGCCTCCAGTTACTGTACCTACGAGGGCTCACCACGCAGTATGCTTACACGTCATCCTTCCCCGCCGACGAAATCGCCTCCACCTGGTTTGCCTTGCGCTCGCCGCCTTCACCTCCGGCGCCGTCGTATCCTTGCCCTCTCCTCCCGCGCCATCGCGGCCCTTCTCCGCGTCCTCATCCGCCGACGGAGAACAAGGCAGACCGGCGGCTGCTGCTCGCACGATGAGAGGGGCTGTCGCAGCTGTCGAGGCGACGGCCAGCAGCGTATTCGTCGCCAGCGGATCCGAGACCCTCGCCTTCCACTCCACGCGCACCGACCTCCCCTTCGCCTTCCACTCCGCGGGCATCAGGTCGGCGGAGCTCGCCGTCGCGGCGCCGCTTGCGGCAAAGGAGTCGCCCAACAACCCCGATCTCGGGCGCTCCCCTCGCCGTCCACCTCCACCTCCTCGTATATGCAGCGCCGCTGGGATAATGCAATCAAACAATGAAACGGAAAATTGGGGTTATTCACTGATACATGTGAATTGTGAATCGATCGTTTAAAGAATGGCTATTTTACGATAATTGGCTAAACTATAGGTAGTTGACTATTTAGCATTTAGTGAGTACTGTACTACTATCTGCTCCTTTTAAAGCAACTACGATCCTAGGGGATGCTTAAAAAAAGAAATATCAGGTTTTTTCACTTCCCAATGTCGACACCTTCATAGTGTTCAGATCCCTGACACCGCTTCTGGTGGCTATTGCTGACACCACATTCCGGAAGCAGCCGCGTCCTTCCAAGCTGACATGTTCACCAGATTAATCTAATAATCCGCATGACATGTTCACATGTCTTTCCTGCTGACAATATAAACCGTATTAATTTGAAAAAAAGACAATTTAATCGAAAGACAATGTAAACCGTATTCGGCGTGATACACGCTGGCAACCCACACCAAAGTGCGCTTTCCTGAACCCAAAACCCCCTCGAATCAATACGGTTTACATTGTCAGCAGGAAAGAAAGAAATGTGAATCTATTAAAAAAAGAAATACTAGATTTTTTTTTCAAAAAGCAAAACATCTAGCCATCAATCAGTAGACTCAAATCATCATTGAATCTAGTAGGGCAACAACAATATTTTTGGCAAACTAGTCCTATGAGTGGGGTCCACAACAAGCAGTCCTTAGTTATGGAAAGAGCTACAATATTAGAAAATAACAAGAGTCCCATCAAAGTAGAAAAGAATCATCTACTCCACTTCTGATTGGTTGTAGCATACAGATATATTTTTTAAGTGCTCTATGGGCAGCCCATAATACTGTGGCGACTTTTGTTATCTCCTTTATATGGACCACTTGCACAATAGTATTAGGTGGCTGAATGGAATATAATATTTGCATATGGACTACTTTTCTACACATTGTGGTCACCCTTATGTTTTCTAAAAAATTACCCACCTATACCATTATGAAAATAGTCTAAAGTAACCCTAAATCTATATCTAAATTACCCACCACTGCCATTATATAAAATAAACTAAAGTAACCATTTATCAGTTTATCTTCATCCAAATTACCCACTTATGCTATTATATAAATAATTTAAAATAAATTCCGAAATTTGCAACTCAATTGCCTACAACTAATACTTAAAAAAAGCTTAAAGTAATCCCTTAAATTTGCATCTGTAGGTACAATTTGCATCTATATTACCTACGTATGCCATTATTAAAAATAACATAAGGTAACCTGCAAATAACCTTTATTAAAAGTATACTCCAAGATACAGCAACATATGATTCTAAATTATCTATTTCTTACACTGTTGGTATATGATATTATAATTAAGGTATATATGCATGATGTGTGTTATCATTTCTAAAGATATAGAGAAAGTGATGATAATATAGATTTCTATGTTAAAATTATAGCTCAGATTTAAGGTCCATTATACAAATTCAAGCGCATACCTGTGATGCAAAGTGAAAAGTTAAAGGTTTTAAATATGGATCAAAATGTTATAGAGTAATTACTAACTAAAATCTATCACAATTGGATGAAGATAATAAGTATATACCTATATAAGTATTGTGTTCGAATATTTAGCAAATGAGTGGTACCTCAAGGTAATATATTTGTAGCAATGTGGCATCAATTTTTTTATTGGAAACTCCATATTAGTTCTCACGAAATAAGCTAGAAAAAAATCCTAAAATTCTCAAAAAAATAGAAACATCAAACATGAATCATGTAAACTCTAATAATCATAGTCATTGGTCTATTCTATTTTATAAAAAAAATACCCACCTCTAGCATTATGAAAATATTCTAAATTAAACCTCTAAATCTATATCTAAATTACCGACCTTTGCCATTATAAAAAATAAGGTTCATCCAATTTACCTATGCATATCATTGTAAAGCATAATTTAAAATACCATTCTAAATTTGTATCTACGTTACCCACATATGTTATTATTAAAAATAAACTAAAGTAAACACCTAAATTTGAATCTAATTATCTTCATATTCATCGTATACAAATATCCAAAAGCTAATTAATATACTATAAATTATCTATTTATATTATTGAATGTGGATGAAAGAGTGCATATAGTGATTACTAATTAAAAATCAATTGCAACTATAGATAAAGATAAGTACACATCTATAGTTGAGGTATTAAAAAATAGAGTAGTAGGTAAACAATTTTGATTATTAGCTAGGAGCCTAATTTCTAAATAATTTTCAAATATAATAGTTTTTAAAAATATTAGCCCGTGCGGGAGCACGGGTTGATGTACTAGTGTGAACAAGTTGGAGAAGATGCAATTTTTCTGCCATTGGTAATTAGCCGTGACAAAAACCGCTATCTTTCACAAAATAGAAAAGGAATCACTATTGGACCCCAAAGGTTAGGAACCACATATTTCCTGAGTATGATCATCACATTTATTTACTACAACTGGAGTTATTGTAGCTTAACCATGCTTTAAATATTATTATTTTGCTATGCTACATAGCCCATCACAAGGGGTGCTATACAGAACATTTTTTAAACAATAGGCATACCTATTTTTAGTTGTAAAAATATTTTATTTTTACACTGAAATGACCAATTTCAAAACTAATTTTTGACATGGATGCATCTGAGTCATTAGTTTTGAACTTTGAAGAATAACACAGGTTATGTCGCACGGTTCTTGTTTGGAATGTGAGAGAGAATGCAATTGTTCCCCATGATTGACACATTGAAATTTCCATGAGGTTGAACTTCTTGCCAGGACTCCTTTAAAATTCATGTAAAAGAAGTCATTCAATAGGAATTCCATGCGATTTGCAAGAGCACGATCCTTTATTCTAAGAACTTTATGAGAAAACTTACTTCATAATTCATATTTTAAAATTCATTAGCTTTTACTTTGTCAAAGGAGGCATATAGGGTCGCAGCTTTGCATAAAATAAGTGTAAAATTGGTTTTAGCGCATAAGTAAATCAAAAACATTATAACATTTGGCATTTGCATGGAAGAAAAACCTTTGCCAGTAAGGGTCGTATATATCCTCTCAGTTGATTCACGGTTGTACTTGTACCTGCTTTGAGATTTTCTGATGATAGTACACGAGTCTTAGAGCATGTTAATTTAAAAGTGACCACATGAGGGCGCATGCCCAAAGGGAAAATCTACTTCACAACAGACAACCAATTTCACATTATCCTAAGGACTAAGATAGCTAATCAGTCCCCGCTATGTACCTCTTCCCTGACCCCTGACCTAACAAGTAACAATGCCAAAACAAAAGAGCCTAATCAATCTTCTTGCCTAAAGAAGGAGCACACGACATGTGAAGAAAATGACCCAAGAAAATTAAACAGACAGACCACAGCCACCGAATTGTGCTTTCCCCTTGCCCTGATCCGGTCAAAACTGATGTGCTCGCACATCTAGAAAATAGAGCTCCGGCGCGGCGGGCGACAGGCTACGGCGGCGACGGCGGTCTTGCCACCGCATCCTCGACAGCCTTCGCCACAGCTTCCTTGAGGGACGTCTCGTCGGCCTCGTCGCTACCAGCCTGCAGCGGGGATTTGACAAGTGGTACCCATGGTTGGTTAATTAGGCTTCATCAGCAAGTACTCTGACCATGTTCATCTCTAGCTACTACATAGACTTTTCAAAGCTCTGCTTGATCGGGTCTAACAAAGAAAAGCCCTTGTTAATCACGAGTAATTAGTGGTCGTTATCAGCTGTCTGACAGCGTCAGAAACAGCTGCTTATAAGAAATTGAAAATATGACATCATGCCATTTCTTTACTTCATTTAGGAGAACGTCACTGATGGATTTCCGTGTTGAGAGGATCAGAGAATGCACGAAGAAAATTACTCCACCTAGTTTAGTTGTCAGAGTCGCTCTAATCCCCATTGAAACTTTATTAGTTGGAACTATCATGTGCGCAAGTTCAAGTATAAAAATGTTTCAAAGGAACAAAGTGGTATATTCAACTATGCTTGTGTGCTTAATTGGTCAAGTGTGGAGTCATGTCTTCTAGAACCAATTCAAAGAGACCAAAGTTAGATAACTACCAATTTGACCTATACGGTCCACGGCTTTTACTACTCCATGACATGCAAGGACTAGTCAAGATTCTTTAAAGGTCTTTTGTTTTTCTTCTTCCACGAAACTGTACTTTAAAGATTTGTGCCAGTTTTTTTCATGGACATTTCAAAGATTTTTCCACGCCAGGTCTAGGGCATCAAATTTCCTTCCCTTCCATTGGAGGGCGATATCAATGGTAGACCCATGCAGGTCAACCATCAAAATAGAATTTTGACCTTACTATTGTACATGTATGGCTTGTCCAAATAGGATCGTGTCGACGCTGTGTCGTGTCATGTTGTGTGGTCCTTGTTGCATATATCCAATGTTAAATCGAAGTCATTAGAGTCGTTGAATCAGATTGGAAGTCTTTGATAAAATCGCAAATCGTAGCATCATAATAAAATGCAAAAAACCATAAATTGGTCTAATCAATCCAGATCATAAAATAGGTTGTGGAATTGAGACTCTGACAAGACGTATTCAATGACCAATTTGTCCTTAAATATAGCTTATAGTTGTAAAGGGGAAAATATTGCGTAGCATAGTCCATACCGTGAGTCGCAGTGTAATGCTGACTTGCGCATGTCTGCTGCTCCGCTGCCGCGCATCGACGGTCACCACGGCGAAGCGCCCCATCTTCTTGATCCTGGCGAGAATGGCGATCACTACTTCCGGCAGGTCGCATTCGGCCCGCACCGTCACCCTAATGCTCACTTCCTGAGCTTGTCCGGCGGCGGACGTCGACGTCGAGGTTGATGCGCCAGTGGTCACATCCACTTGCACTCTCTCTGACGAGTCATCGCTCCCGGCTTGCTGGGTCTCAAGGGGCAGGCCGATCTGTGCTTCGAGGTGCCGGTTCTTCTTCTCGAGGTCTGCCACGTCGGCGATCAGCTTGTGCATGTACTCCGTCGTGTTGGCGAGAACCGTGGCCTTGTCCTTCTGCGGATCGATCACGATCGCACGCGTTGAAATTAAATTTCCATTGTTGCGAAATGCATGTTTTGTAATGAGAAATGTTGATCTTTGATTCGGTTTGTACTTACTACCTTTGATCCGGGAGGGAGCAGTGCTCGGAGCGTCTGGAAGCTCTCGTTGAGCCGCTCGCGCCGGCGCCGCTCCGAGATCATGTGGTGCAGCTGGCTGCTGGTGTGTTGTTGCTGCTGCGGCGCCGGGGGCTGCCCGGCGGCGGCGTCCTCCTGCCGGCGCGCGGCGGCGAGCTCCCGGTCGCGCATTGCCATGTGCACGCTCAGCATGAGCGCGATGGCCGTCTTGGCCATCCTCTGCCCCGGCGCGCCCGGCCGCGGCCGCGCCCTCGGCGAGAGCGCGGAGCAGTACGCCCTGAACGCCCCCGGCGCCCGGCGCCGGGGCGACCACCTCTGCGCGCGGTGGCGGGCGAGCCACGGAGGAGACGGCGGCACGTCGGTGGGCGCCGGCGGCTGCGGCGCGGAGCAGGAGATGACCGCGAGCATTGCCTCCGCTATGGCGGCGTCCTCGTCCTCGGGGGCCAGGAACGGCGCGTGGCCGTATACCGGCAGGAGCAAGCCGGGCAGCTGCACCGCCGGGTGCAGCGGCAGCGGCTGCCGTTCCTGCGAGGATGGCTCGGCGGCGGCCGTCGTGGCCATTGAGCGGATGAGCGACGAGTACTCGGGGCTCCCGATGGAGAGGGACGGCAGGGAGGACGACGACGACGACGGCACCGCCGGCGTTAGCTGCATGAACTCCTCCAGGAGCGATTCCTGCACGTGGTTCGCCACCGCCGGCGGCGCCGGGGCGCTCGACAGCCCGACCTCGATCTCGCCGTGGTCGCAGCTCATGAAGACCGCCGTCTGCACCGCCACGCCGAGCCGATCGATCAGCATTTATGCAATGCGATGCAGGGCAAGAACAATGGAGAAACGTACCTTCGTGCCGGCTTCCTGTTGCAACAAAAGCAGAACAGCAGTGCAGAAATGTCAGCGATGAGCGTCAAGCAGTATTCAAAGCGAAGCTAAATTATCAAACATGTTTGCGAGGATGAGGTGGTGCGTCTACTGACATGGTAGAACTGCTGCTGCACCTGCAGCGACGCCGACGCCGTGAGGTCCGGCTCCGGCAGCTCCATGTACGGGCGGCCGTCCTTGTACGCCCACCCCGGCACGCAGCTGCACGCCATCGAACTCGGCCTCCGTCAGAAACAATCCGAACTGAAGAAGGACTGAAATGAAGTCGCAATGCACCCTTACCCGCTTACGATGGCGCAGAACGATCGCCGGTATGCCTCGAACACCTCCCGTGCGCGATCGCCGCCGGCGGGGGCGGCGGTGTTGCTGATCCACGCGTCCACGCAGCGGAAAAGGCTGCTGATTCAAACACGCACACCGCCGATCGGACCAGAGAACTCAAGGGATGTGATGGCACGGTGGATGGTCGGAGACGTGCACGTACCTGGGAGGGAGGTGGCCGGCGATCACCGGCGCCCAGAGGAAGATGTAGAGGCAGCCTGGGATTCGGGTCGCCGCGCGCTCCAGGACGCGCGCCCGGGGACCCGCGGCGAGCGCGAAGATGGCGTCCATGAACAGAGCGACGCGGGTGTCCCTCTCATCTTTGGAGGCTACGGGGGCATGGGCGAAGCCTCTGTATATGTACCTGAGCTCAGCGTGCGGGGAGCCATGGCGGGAGAACTGAGGAGGAAGGAGAGGGAGGTGGGTGACGGGGAGGGTTCGTTTGAAAAGTACAAAAAAGACGCCAAAAAAAAAGACAAGAAAAGGAGATAATTTGCTCGGGAAGAAAAAGAAAATAAATGTGAAAAATTGAAGTCACTCGAGCTTTGAGTTTATCCTCGGTAGCTCATTTTTTTAGCTTATTGTCACTGCGCAAGTACAACCTGAAATGCAGCTATGATAAAGTTGCATGCACCAGCTAATTGACGATGTAAAACAGGTAATTGCACTTATATTTCAACATTTTCCCTCATGTGTAAGCTCCCTCACAACTCAAACATGTAAATAGGAGTCTGCAGTAATCATTTTTTTTTCCACTAGATTGAAACTTGAGACCTCAGCGGCTCAGCCCATAGACCATATCGGGTTTCATGCACTGATTAGTTTAACCCGAAATGGCAATTCACTCTTGCTTCAAAATCTTGGGTATGGCATGGTAAGTGCCCATTTGCAATGCTCCCTCCATCCAATAGTATACTTATATTTGTCCGAACTCAAAATATTTTTATTTTTAATTAATAATATCTCTATTTTTAAATAAAAAGTACATGTACAGTTGGTTTTCTGCTAACATAATTTTTTATGTTGTCAATCGTTATGACTTTTTACTATTTATAGTTAAATTAATTTTTTTTGATTTATAATAAACTTAAATACTGATATGTTCTACTCCATCCGTTCCAAAATGTAGGTCGTTTTGATTTTTCTAGATACACACTCCCTCCATCCCTGAAGAGTGCAATTCTAGTTTTTTCTATGACAGATTAGTGGTGGTGTGAAAAGACTCTAATACCCTCATTTGTTGGCCACATGTAGTAAGTTTTGGCATGCAAATCAAATCTGACCACTTTATTAGGCAGATAGTTAGATCTATTTTCTAGGATGGCACCCTTTTGTGGGATTTTTTTTCAAATACTGAGATTGCACTTTTCATGGGATGGAGGAAGTATACTTTATTATGTATCTAGATATAACCCTATACTTAGGTGCATAGCAAAATCTATGTATCTAGAAAATTCAAAACGACCTACATTTTGGAACGAAGGGGGTAGGAGAGAAGGAGCAATGGATAATCCATTTCACCACTTACAATTTTACTGAAATAATATGATTTAAAAATAAAACTGCACATATTTTTAAGAGAAGCCAATATGTTAACTATGGGCCTATTTTCTCCATTTCAAAATGAATGCAATCCTAGCATTTATATTTTCCCAAAAAGATCGTAGCCAAGCCAGTGGACAAGTTTTTTCAAGGTACATGTATATTTAGTTGCCCGTTTCTTTCTTTAGGCCGGTCCCAATGAAGTATCATGAGAGTTTCAGATATTTAATTATGACATATCAATAATTTTGCTGATTTGGCAAGCTTATCATGATGAAGAGAGAAGGGAGGGTTTGATCCCCTTGAAATCCAGTGGGCTTAATTACCAAGCCCCATAGGTCATAATGAAATTTGCATTGAGGTTGTTATCATTTCATCGAAAGATAATTTAATCGCAACACCATGCAAGAATTAATCAAAAGACATATTTGATCATAACACCATACATGAATTAAATGTTGCGGCATGTCTTTCAAACAGTGCTATGTACTGTGTTTCATTTCATTATAAATCTGATATGACAGTTTTAATAAAGTTGCGTGAAACTGTCTAATGAGATTGGCCTTACTAATGTGCATGCGACACTTAATTGTATTTTTCTTTTCTTTTTTCAAGGTGCATGCACATTTAGTTGCATATTTTTCCCTTCCCAAGCTACATGTGCATTTAATTGCATGTTTTTTTTTCATTTTGAAGGTGTTTTTCCCTTTCCAAGGTGCCTGCGCACGGCTTAATTACTGGTAATTTGTTTGAAATTTTTTAGAACTGTATTCTTTTTTTGCGCAGAAAGATTATGCATCAATAAATAAGGTGAGATATGTAAAAAAAAGTAACGCTTGCACTTTGGGTCTATGATTTATAGAAATTGAAAAACTAGCTGCGTGTCAGTATCATATCCCAAGTGCCAACCAGGACCCTATTGGTATTTACTCATCCTACACTATCGATCTTATGATCTAGGCTCAGTTCAGTTAATCATCTCGGTCCGCAAATAGCCCGTCAATTTTTGTGCTGTCGAGTGACGGTGCGATCGGTGAGGGATCTTTCAAACCATAACTAGAGTGACGGCATGAACTTGCTGAGAACATGAGTCGCAGCGGAGACTTGCTTCAAGTGTCCTTTTCAAGGTCTGGTGGTTCTTGCACCTTTCCCGAAAATAGTAGCGCAAAGTACATATATGTAATCTTTGCAATGTGAAATCACGTGAGAGTTCTGCGACGAATTGATTAAACTTGCTTTATAATACTTTCTTGGGAACGACTTCATGGTTCATCCATGAACTTCTAAGAATTCTGTAATACAAGACAAACTAAAGATTTCATGGTGAAAAATGGACATGTATCCATTTTCTGCAAAAATTTTAGGCTATGCACGATGAAATTGTCTCAAAATAATATCATACCTGTCTTTTTTATGAAACACAGTACAATCATAAACAGTGGCGGAGGCACCCCGTCCATCTTCAATAATCTCCATTTAAAAGATTCAGTTTTCTACTAAATTTTAGAAAACTTCATAACCACACACAAAGAAATGAGTGAAGTGCTCAAGGAAACACACACGCACACGCACACCAAAAAAAGTTTCTAGCTCTGCTCATGGATATAACAACTCACATATACCTGCAACTTCCAATAAACTTAGAAAATAGAAGAGAGAGTAGTGGCAAAGGTTGTTGATGATGTCACTTTCGTGGAGCAGCTAGATTGCGCTGTGACCCAGGAATGGTCGAACTCGTTGAAAAGTACAGAACCGGTCGTGTTGTGTGGCATTCAAACGATTGATTGGTTCTTCCGCAGTTTTTCCGTCGCGCCATGCACCATGCATCTGCTTGCCCAGGTCAATGGCTCGAAAATGGCGAGACCGGACAAGTAGTGCCTCCTGCCTCCGCCAATCGCCGGCGTCCATTTTTGGTTCTCTGCTGGGTTTGCATTTGCCTTGACGTTCGTGGAAGCTGCATCTACATGCGTGTGCAAGATAAACCAGTGTTAGTATAAGTAGATAATTCAGCAGTGTTGTTAGATAATGGGCAACCCTAAGGCTCCAAGAGCATAAAGCACCTGTAACTTGGCCAAACGTTTTCTGTCGGTCTAGGGAGATCCAAGGAGATCGATGATACTGACGACAATTGGTAGTATAATCCGTTGTTAAAATGGGATTTGGTCTACGACAATGTCTCTTAATTCCCTCAGTTCAAATGGTACTAGGATGATATGGAATCTTTCGTTCACCTTATATATTGTTTAACAAGTCAAAAAAGCAAGATCAATCGGGTACAAACAATGACAAGGTCTTTGTGGATGGTTTGTATAATGTAATCTCTGATAGGTAAAGTTAGGAATGCCCAATATATTGTTCATTACGATGCTCCTCGTGCAGCATGTTGGCTTCCACCAATAAGCATACTTATAGCCCTTTTGTTACCTGAGGTAGCTGGGAGCAAGGTGTTGCTTCACCATGAAGGAGGGTGATGCAGTGATGCTGATCAAAGCACCATGATCAACTTGATCCCGCCGAATGCCTCAACTGGTAGCGGTAGTGGCTTCAAGGACAGCGTGGATGGTGGTAATTAATTTAGAACGATAGCAGCACGAACCTGCAGAAATGCAGCGTTAGATGCACATCGGACCGCGGAGCTTATCTCCATCGCTGATCTCGCCTCGGGTCACGTAGTTTGGCCCACAATGCATACGGATTGTTTGGAATTTGGATTTTATGTTCATGTGGGACCCGCTTGGTCTCAATTGTGCCCGGTGCTTGAGCACCGGAGGCGAAGTTTTGTCTCGCATGCGGGAGGTGAATTTTCCCCTCCATTGCTTTCGAAATGTTCCGCATATTATTCCAAATTTTGCATAGCGCAGGAGGCTGCACAAAGAGCTTAGAACAGAGCTGGAACTCTAGATTCTCCGTCCATTTCCAAACCTCACCTTCCCCATGAGTGATGGCGGTGGTGGCAGACCTCGTCCCAGTGGTCCTCTCGATGGCAGCGCTCCCACGGCGCTCTAAACCGACTTTTCTTGCTAGGAAGGCTCTGCCATGCCCTCTAGCAGGAGACCGCCGCCATCCACTGTGGAGCTAAGGCTTGGCCAACGTGGGCCACGGCCCCCCTTGCCGCAAGGATGTCGCAAGCAATTGGAGGCTGATCAATTGGCTGCATGAGATTTTTATGCATTCTATTTTCGTGTTGTTTGGTTTTGCTAGTGCGCCAAACTGCCAAGGTAGTGAATCCTAGGTGAACGGATTTTTTTGCAGAGGGCAGGTTGTTTCTGTACTATGGTTGCAAATTTGAAACATCTAAACTTGATGCCATTATATTTTCCAATGCAAATATGAACTAGGGCACTTGGAACCGATAAAAATTTAATAAGTAGCATATGCATTGGTCTTGGTCAAATTGACAATTGGGGAGGAATAAATGAGAACAACTGACCTCAAGCATATGTGCACATGTTAGTTTTCACAAGGCAAATTGGCCCCCGCTAAGCATTGATCCTAGCTCCACCATTGCCGCTATTGACGGATCTTGCAGCTCTTGCAACAAGTTGTGGTGCCTGTTAAGATAGCTGTTAAGATAGCTATTAGTTTGTTACAATCTCTCTCTCGTGTATGCGATGATCTCATCTAGGTTTGGTTCGGTATAGATAAGTTAGTTTACATCTTGTTGTTCAAGTCAAGTCTGTTGTAATCTCTGTCAGGTAGTTTGTTGAACTAAATCTAGATGAGATCTCCATCCACGTAAACCACGCAGGGGTGTTTCGCTGCTATATAAACAAAGGTGCGGTCCCTAACCAGGGTTCAACGCTTCCCAATAGATTGTCTTTGTCACACATGGTAATCAGAGCCTAACCTCCGATCCACAAAGCATATCCATCCTTCCCATGTCATCCTCCTCGGCAAGCATCCTGGCACCGCCTTCCTTTGCTCAAACAATCGCTGAAAAGCTCAACAAATTAAAGCCAACTATGTCCTATGGCAAGTTCAGGTTCTCCCAGCTGTGCGTGGAGCTCAGTTAGAGGAGTTCCTAGATGGATATGAAGTAGCATCGCCTCAGAAAGTCCTAGAGAAGGATGCTCAAGGAAAGATCGTCTAGAAGCCCAATCCGAAGCATGCATGGTGGCTGGCTCTGGTGCCGTGCATATATCTATAGGTCCACTAGAAAGTTTTGACAGTCCTAGATACAGGGCTGGACACCGATACGTGTCAGATATAAAGACTACAGTGCAATACAACATGATCTATGTGGCAAGATAGAAACTAGTCGAGGATTAGGAAACTACTCATAGCAATTAGAGTAGGACTCACTACCGAATAGTATTCTTGTAAACAACCGACCTGTAACCCTGCCCCCGGCAATATAAGGCGAGGTAAGGACCCCCTCCAAAGCAATTAGATACAACCAACACACAGGATGTAAGGTATTACGCAATCTAGCGGCCCGAACCTGTCTAAATCGTGTGTTCGAGTTCACCTTCGAGTTCCTAATCTCAACGAGCCCCGTGCACTAAACACTACCTTGGGCACCCCCTCGGTAGGTTGCCGGGTCTAAACACTGACACCTGGATCGTGTCAAGTTACTGGTCTTACGTCTTGTCGTTTAGAGTTTCTTGTTCTAGTCACATTCGTGTCACCATCGCAGATTTGAGTTTATTTGTTTCTATCCACAAATCAAAGAGGATTTCCAAATTCCGTCTCTCAACTAGAGTGGCTAGCCAATCCCGTCTTAATGCGAAAGAAAAACAACAACAAGTGAAGGATGTGTGTTGACTACACGGACCTCAACAAGCACTGTCCAAAGGATCCCTTCGGGCTCCCTAGGATTGATCAGGTCATTGACTCGACGGCTGGATGCGCCCTACTTTGCTTCCTTGATTGCTATTCGGGGTATCACCAGATCTTAAGGAAGAAGACCAAATCAAAACTGCGTTCATCACTCCATATGGAGCATTCTGCTACACTACAATGTCCTTTGGGTTGAAGAACGCAGACGCCACATATCACCGGGTAATCCAGGAGTGCTTCAGAAAACAACTACATCGCAATGTAGAGGATGACGTGGTCGTAAAGATCAAAAATCCTGACGACTTGATTGCGGATCTAGAAGAAACCTTCGCAAGCTTGTGAGAATTCCGGAGGAAGCTAAACCCAACAAAGTGTGTGTTTGGCGTACCTTTCAAAAAACTACTCAGGTTCATCATTAGTGACCGAGGGATTGAAGCTAACCCTGAGAAGATCTCTGCTATCACCAATTTGCATGCCCCATCGTGCATCAAAGACGTCTAGAAGCTGGCTAGATGCATGGCGGTCCTCAACAGATTCATCTCAAGGCTTGGAGAATGCGGACTACCCTTCTTCAAACTACTCAAGCAGCAAGACAAATTTTAGTGGATCGAGGGGGCCGATCAAGCCCTACAAAAGTTGAAGGACTTCTTATTAAAGCCACTGGTCCTCACGGACCAAATCCCAATGAAGACTTGCTACTTTACATTGCTGCGACTACTAATATCATCAGCACAATGATTGTGATTGAAAGACTAGAACCATGCCATGTATACAAAGTACATAGGCCTGTCTACTTCGTCAGCGAGGTGTTGTCAGATTCTAAAGCTAGGTACCCGCCAGTTCAAAAATTTCTATACGCAATACTACTCACCTCGTGGAAGCTATGAAATTATTTCCAGGAACACAACATCTTCGTCGTCACATACTTTCCCTTGGGAGAAATTATCCACAATCGAGATGCAACAGGAAGAATATTCAAGTGGGCGATAGAACTCAGAGCATTGTCCTTGGAATTCAAGTTGAGAACTGCCATCAAGTCACAGGCACTAGTTGATCTCATGGCAGAGTGGTGGAAAAATCAAGTACCAACACCGACAAAGCGCGTAGAGCATTGGGTCATGTACTTTGATGGATCTCTCAAGCTCGAGGCGCCAGCGTAGGAATACTCTTAATCTTTCTTGAAGGCGAACAACTCAAATATGTCTTGCAAATCTTTTAGGAGGTATCCAACAATGAAGCTGAATACGAGGCGCTTCTACGCAGGCTCCACCTGGCAGTCCCACTGGGAATCAAGCGACTGTTGGTCTACGACGACTGACTGGTGGTAATCAATCAAGTCAACAACGAGTGGGATCGCCACAAAGACAACATGGATGTGTACTGCCTTGAAGTACACAAGTTAGAGAACTAGTTCTCTAGTCTTGAGTGCCACCACGTGACTCGTGACAACAACAAAGGCATAGACGTCCTATGCAAGCTTGGATCTACTCGTGCTTAAGTTCGAGCTGGGGCCTTCATCCATGAACTACACAAGCCATCTATAGCGGAGCCGTTGCCTTCAAAAACCACCGATCGAGGTCATGATGCACCAGACCGGGAGGTTATGATGATCGATGTAGACTAGAGAACCCCCTTTAGCGACTACATCAAGGAGCACAAGTTACCTCCAGACAACATAGAAGCAGAACAGGTCTCACGACGTGGCAAGAATTACGTTCTAGTCGGGGACAAGCTCTATAAAAGAGGCGCATCTTTAGGAGTACTCATGAAGTGCGTCTCGCAACAAGACGACAATGACATACTGGAGGAGATCCACAAAGGCATCTATGACGATCACGCATCCTCACGAAGGATCATGGGCAAAGCTTTCAAAGTAGGGTCCTATTAGCCTACAGCTCTCGCTGACGCTGAATAATTAGTCCACCGGTACCAAGGGTGTCAATTCTTCACCAAGCAACAACATGTCCCTACCTACAAGCTGATCACCATACCACCATCTTGGCCCTTTGCATGCTGGGGGCTAGACATGATTGGCCCGCTGCCTACGGCGCCTGGAGGGTTCAACCGAGTACTCGTGGCGATCGACAAGTTGACCAAGTGGATCGAGGTGAAGCCAGTAACCTGCCCCCAAGGCAAATAGGGTACTTGACTTCCTCAATGAAATTGTCCATCGCTACAGCTTCCCCAACCGCATTATCACAGACCTGGGCTCCAATTTCAACAACCACGAGTTCTGGGAGTACTGCAAGAACAGCAGGATTGACATCCGGTATGTCTCCGTCGCTCATCCGCGGGCCAATGGCCAGGTTGAGTGCGCCAATGGGATGTTACTTGAGGCTCTCGAGAAAAGATTACATGACATTGGAAACACCGAAGGGGGCAAGTGGCTCAAGGAGCTACCCAATGTCCTCTAGGTGCTTCGCACCCAGCCATGCAAGCCTACAGGGCACTCGCACTATTTCCTGGTCTACGGATCAAAGGTTGTCCACCCCACCGATGTCAAGTGGAAATCTCTAGTAGTTGAGCAGTACGAGTTGGGCACAACAGAAGAAACAAGGCGTCTAGACTTGGACAGTCTCAAAGAAGCTCGCTGTGCAGCACTCGTCTAGTCGGCAAGGTACCTTGAAGGAATCCGCCGCTATCATGATCGCAATGTCAAAGAGCATTCATTCAACGTAGGTGATATGGTCCTCAAGGGTATCCAAGATACCAATGGACTACAAAAGAAGAATTTGCCATGGGAGGGTCCTTTCATCGTCTCCAAGGTCACTAGACCTGGGTCATATAGGCTCCAATACCTCTCCAGCGAAGACGTCGACAACTCGTGGAACATCAAACAACTTTGTCGATTCTACCCATAGTTTACATATTCATGTAAATCGACCATCGACCCTAGTTGTATAATTACAATTTAATAAAGCTGAGTTATTTTTCATCATAAAACAACTACTTCTGCCTGATTACAACTTGCGAAAGCAAGTTCGCAGAGCTATTCAGCTTCCCTGGTACTATCACCCGACTCGCGGCTTGTAATCACAAGCTTGCAAAAGATATTTTTTGAGTTATTCAACTCGCTGGACAAAATTGTCCAAAAGTGACTTGTAAAGATAAGCCCGCGCACAAATTCGTGAGCTAGTCAGATCCTTGGACAAGTCTATCCATCAATGGCCTCTAGAAAAGAAGTCGTCAGTAATTTTGGAGTTATTTAAACTACCTAAGCTCTTATCTAGACAAGTCTTTGTAGTCACGGCTTGTAATAACAAGTCTGCAGTTCCAGATCTTCGGGAGCACTACATCGGAACAACTGTTGCCTTACTTGAAGTCGCCTTCTTCCCCATCTGTGCTGCCTCAAGGGTCTTCTTGCGCATGCGCTTGGGGGCTAAGCGGTGGGAGACGGTGGCGCTCGAGCTCGTGGATCGGTCAGCGGCGGCGCTAGGGATACACTATGGATGCTAAAAGAGCAGATGGCACAGGTGAAACAGAAGGGAAGCTTTCTTCCGTTATTTATAACCATAGCATAGTTAAAATAGTAGCAAGATTACTGAGAATATTCTATTTTTAAAACACTCAAAGATTTCACACTTAGCTGACAGTTTCCAATATTTTCAGAACAGATAAGGTTCCTGTTGGCGAACGGTCACATTGACCAGTGGTTGACCCTTATACCCAAACTAGTCATGTAACGACTCGAGGCCTGTGTGCCACGTGCCCATCGGCTAAAAAGTTTTTTCTTTGGGTTTTAAGGAAAAAGAGAAGCAAATTACATATTGACCCTCAGCCTGATTCTTCCATATAAAATTCAAGATTGAAGATTCAAGACCAAGTTAAATGAGGCTTGAGCACATTCTAGCCGCATGCAGTGTTCGAGTATGTTTGAAGACTCAACCCGATGGAGTACTTGAAGAGCACCAAAAACTAGTTGGAGAAGCCTACAAAAGTACTCAGAACTACTGCATTTGACTAAAAAGTACTTGGGGTCTTGTCATACATACATCTATGGGCCCACCAGAAGGTTTGGACAGTCCTAGATACAACGCTGGACACTGAGATGTGTCAGACATGAAGACTACAGTGCAGGCTGGCGTGGTCTACGTGGCAAGACAAGAACTAGTCGAGGATTAGGAAACTACTCGTATCAATTAGAGTAGGACTCACTAGTCAAATCCGACTAGTATTCTTGTAAATAACCAACCTGTAACCCTACCCCCGGCAATATAAGGCGAGGTAGGGACCCCCTCCAAAGCAATTAAATATAACCAACACACAAGACATAGGGTATTACGCAATCTAGCAGTCCAAACCTGTCTAAATCGTGTGTTCGAGTTCACCTTTGACTTCCTAATCTCGGTGAGCCCCACACACTAAACACTACCTTGGGCACCCCCTCGGTAGGTTGTCGGATCTAAACACCGACACCTGGATCAACAGGTTCTCAGCTACCTGCTATCATCGCTATCTCGCGATGTGCTGAGTCAAGTAGCGACCCTAAAGATGGCGTCGCAAGTCTGGAAGGCTTGCGCGTGTAGTAGACGTGCATATCATTGGCAACAACAAAGAAAGGTAATCAATCTATTACCAAGTATGTTGGAAAAATGAAAGCTCTGGCAGATGAGATGGCCTATGCCGGGAAGCCTATGGAAGATGAGGAGTTGAGCAAGTACATCATGTAAGGGTTGGACATGCAATACAACCCTATCATGTCTTCTATCCTGGCGCACCCTGAAGGAACGTCTTTCTCCAAGCTCTATTCCCAGCTCTCAGCTTTGAACAAAGGCTGAATCTCTTCACCAGGGGATCGCGATCCTCAGTGAATTTTGCAAGTCGCGGTTGTGGCAAGGTGGTTGCGACAACTTCCATGGACGCGCCCCAGGGCGTGGATGCAGTGGTGGAGGAGGCAGGAACCGAGGGGCTACACCAGCAACAAACCTTGGTCCAACTACAACAACAACCCTGGTTCCAACAATCCAGTGCAACAACGTACTTGCTACCAAGTGTGCTTCAAAGAAGGGCACACTACCGACCAATGTTGCAATCACTTCGATGAAGATTACGTGCCTGAGGAGAGGCACGTGAACGCCGCCTACACTGCCTACACCGTCAACAACACGTGGTACACCAACACAGGCTCGATCGACCATATCACTAGCGAGCTGAACAGGTTGTCCATGAGGGAGAAGTACAATGGTGTTGATCAGATCAATACTGCCAGTGGAGCAGGTATAATGTATTAGTCATGTTGGTCATAGTGTTTTGCATACCCCACATCAAGATCTATTTCTAAATAATGTACTTCATGTTCGTAAAGCTAAGAAGAACTTAGTTTCTGTACACAGATTTACTGCTGACAATAATGATTATCTTGAATTTCATCTTGTATACTTTCTTGTCAAGGATCAGGCAACGAAGAAAACAATCCTTAGAGGGGCATGTAAGGGCGGCCTATATCCTCTTTCGACTTCATCTTCGAGTGAATCAGGAAGACATGCTTGGGGCGCCACAAAGCGTCTATTCAAACATGGCATAGTCGTCTTGGTCACCCATCGAGTCCTATCGTTTATCAGGTTGTTAGCAAAAATAAATTGCCATGTTCTTCTAGTCATGAGTCAGTCTGTGATGCTTGTCAACATGCAAAAATTCATCAGTTACCTTATACCAGGTCTCTTAGTAAATCTTTTGCTCCTCTAGAACTAGTGTTCTCTGGTGTATGGGGGCTAGCACCTGATTCTGTAGGTAGAAAGAACTATTGTGTCAGTTTTATTGATGATTTTAGCAAAATCACTTGGCTCTACTTGATCAAGCAGAAGTATGAAGTTTTCAAGAGTTTCAGTGTCTTGTTGAATGATCCTTCAATGGAAAAATTATTGCTATGCAAACTGATTGGGGTGGTGAATATGAAAAACTCAATCATTTTTTTTACTAAGGTTGGAATTGCTCATCATGTTTCCTGTCCTCACACCCATCAATAGAATGGGTCTGTAGAATGCAAGCATCATCACATTGTTGAAGTTGGCTTCTCTATTCTTGCTCATGCATCCATGCTTTTAGAATTTTGGGATGAAGCTTTCATTGCTGCAGTTTATCTTATCCTAGCAGGTTGCTGAATTTCTCTACTCCCTTAGAGC
Organism: Setaria italica; assembly: GCF_000263155.2. NCBI lineage: Eukaryota > Viridiplantae > Streptophyta > Magnoliopsida > Poales > Poaceae > Setaria > Setaria italica. The sequence continues at coordinate 35,731,288 of NC_028453.1, forward strand.
GCCCTCTACAATCTAACACCTGATTATTTATCCCTCCACATATTTGGATGTGCCCGTTGGCCAAATTTTCGCACATATAATGATAGAAAGCTTCAATTCCGCTCAAAATAGTGTGCTTTTCACGGTTATAGTAATCTCCATAAGGGGTTCAAGTGCCTTGACATGTCTACATCTTAAGGGACGTAGTATTTGATGAGCAAATTTTTCCCTTTTCTAAACTTCATCCAAATGCCGATGCCCTTCTTAGATCCCAAGTTCTTTTACTTCCTCATCATCTCCAAAATCCATCAAGCATAGATCAAGGGGGGCATTCACTAGATCAGCTAACTAATACTCATGATTTGGAGACTAATGGTGAAAACTCTTAGGGGAATCTAACCCGATGACAAACCAAGGGATAGGCACGTAGCACGAGGATGATCCGCTGGCACATTCAGCAGCCGGATCAGCCTTGGTTCATGCATCACCGTTTTCCATGCCCCATCCCACTTGAGGGCGGAGCTCAGTGAATTCGCGCCAACTTGAAGATGACATGTGGCGACAGAATCTGCCCGCACGCTCCACCAACGACTCGGGCGAGTCTTCAGGTGACATGTGTGAACCTGGGGTGCTTCCTGAGTCTTCTGCAGCTGTACCTAATTTGCTTCCAGGGTCTTCTTCGGAAGCTGTGGAGCTCTCACCAGAAACTGTTGTTGAGTCTCCACCAACACAGTGACTAGTAACCAAATTGCAGCGTGGTATTCATAAGCCCAAGACTTACACCATTGGAACAGTGAAATAAGGGTTTCTAGCAGAAAGTGGTGAACCCAATGATCTTGATGCTGCACTCAAAGATCCTAACTGGAAGCATGCCATGGATGAAGAGTTCAATGCCTTGATGAAAAACAAACTTGGCACTTGGTTCCATTGGAGAAGGTAGACACATCATTGATTGTAAATGGGTGTATAAGGTTAAAAGAAAAGTGAATGGTGACATAGATAGGTACAAGGCCTGACTAGTTGCCAAAGGTTTCAAACAGAGGTATGGGATTGATTATGAAGACACATTTAGTCCTATTGTAAAAGCTGCTACTATTAGAACAATATTGTCAGTTGCAGTGTCAAAGGGATGGTGTCTTCGACAGTTGGATGTGCAGAACGTGTTTCTTCATGGTGTTCTGAAGGAAGAAGTATATATGAGGCAACCTCTTGGGTATGAAACACTGTCTCCAGCGTAGTATATTTGCAAACTAGATAAAGCTCTATATGGTTTAAAATAGGCTCCCAAAGCCTGGTATTCTAGATTAAGCTTCAAGTTACATCAGCTAGGTTTCAGCTCCTCAAAGGCCAATACATCTCTATTTTATTATTGAAAGGGTGACACTACCATATTTATACTTGTTTATGTTAATGATATCATAGTTGAAGCATTACTTAGAGATCTAAGGATAGACTTTGCTTTTAAGGATCTCGGTGAGTTAAATTACTTTCTTGGCATTGAGGTAAAGAGAGCTAGAGATGGTATTGTGTTGTCACAACAAAAATATGCATCATATATTATTAAAAGGGTAGGCACAGAGCACTGTAAATATCTTTCCACTCCAATGTCTATTTTAGAAAAGCTGTTGATTGAAACAAGGATAAGCTAGGTGCACAGGACTCGACAAAATTTCGGAGCATTGTTGGAGCCCTTCAATATTTGACCCCAACACGACATGATCTATCCTTTCTAGTTAATAAGGTTTGTCAGTTCCTTCATGCACCTACAACTGAGCATTGGACGGCTGTCAAAAGAATATTGAGGTATGTTAAAGGCACACTGAGTTATGGTTTAAGAATATGTAAATCTTCTTCTATGTGTGTTGGAGCATTTTGTGATGCGGATTGGGCTAACTCAATTGATGACCACTACTGGAAAACCCACCTTCGGTTGGGTAGGGCCATAGATCCCAAAAATCCAACCGGGACTATGTTTTCGAGACAGGGGGGTCCTTTAGTCTCGGTTGGTATTACCAGCTGGGACTAATAAGGTTAAAAAATTAAATAAAAAGTGAGCGGGCAGCCTCTGCCCTCCGCTGCCTGCCTCTGCTCCGCTACCACCGACCTCCACCCTAGCCACCCACCTCTACCAGCCCTCGCCCACCTTGGCTCCACCTCCGCCCGCCTTCGCTCCGCCCTCACCGGCCGCCGCTCGCCCGCCCGCCCGCGTCGCGCCCGCCGCCACTCGGCCGACTGCCCGCCTAATCGCCCACACCCGATGCTTGCCCTGCCCTCGCCCTGCTACCGCTCCTCACTGCTAGTGAGGGGCGAGCAGATGTGGAAGGGAAGGGGCAGCAAGAGGTATGGGGTGGGAGAGGAAGGCAGAGAAGAGATGGAGGGGAGGGGGCGGCAGCGGTGCAAAGAGGAGAGAGGGGGAGAGGGAGGAGAGGAGGTGCAGGTGGATGGAGAGAGGTGGTGCTGCGCGAGGATAAGGGAGGGAGGAAGGGTGAGGAGAAGATAAGGTGGAGAGGGGGGGCGTGTGGGACGGGGTGCATTTTGTCCCGGTTGGAAACACCAACTGGGACTAAAGGCCCCCCTAGTTCTAGTTGGAATTACCAACCGGGAAGTTGACCAAACCAAAAGATCG
>NC_028453.1:35734862-35737116 GCF_000263155.2 Setaria italica
TTTCAACCGGGAAAAAACACTCCCTCATCCAACCGAGACTAAAGCCCCTCCCGTTTTTGACCCGGGACTAAAGGCACACTTTAGTCCCGGGTCCAAAGTCAACCGGAACAAAAGCTCCTGGATGGAAGGTAAGTTCTCTAGTAGTGGACCGATGATCTACAAGTGCCTTCTATGTATTTTTGGGTTCAAATCTGATCTCATGGAGTGCAAGAAAGCAAGCTACGGTCTCAAGGTCAAGTACCAAAGCATAATACAAGGCAATGGCCAATGCCACTGCTGAAATAATCCGGATACAAACACTACTCAAGGAACTGAAGTTGTACAGTCCTCCTGCAGCCAAACTTTGGTGTGACAACTTAGGAGTCACATATTTATCAGCCAATCATGTGTTTCACACAAGGATAAAATATATAGAAGTTGATTATCATTTTGTTCGAGAAAGAGTTGGTCAAAAGTTGTTGGACATTCAATTTGTCTCCACAAAGTTGCAGATGGGTTTACGAACTGAGCAAATAGTCGCACAAGTGTGCTCCCCCAAAACCTAGTTGTCAGGGTCAAATATTGAAGGCCACCAAGTAGTAGATGAAGTATTGGTTCACAGGCAAGTAGCTAGTCGCGCAAGTGTGCTCCCCAAAAACCTGATCGTCCGTCTTTCCCGAGCAGAATCTCAAATAGGTGTGGTTCCGGAAGCCTGCTCTCGCAAAGCTTGTGCATGCCTAGGATTGCAATGGAGATGCAAGAGTAGCAGTAGTAGTAATAGGAAGGAGGAGGGAGTTGTGTCTTGTGTTTTGCATGTGTGAGAACAAGAGGAGGCACCTCTCTTGTTTATGCTCTAGGAGGTGAGGTTCATCAAACCTAGATGTCATAATGCGATGGAAGTTACTAGTAACTGACATGACTAATGTCCATCAAGCACTAGTAACTCTCATAATTTTTAACTGACGGGAATAAAGTCCATCAAGCACTAATAACTCTCAGAATTTTTATTGACTATATTAATTGACTGAATCAATTCACATAAACCACAATAATCACCTCTCCACAACTTCCCATGCAAAATTTACCAATTAGTAATTCCTTTGGAATTTATTGAATTAATTGAAAATAAATAGGTCAATTCCTAATTAATTCCAACAATCCCCACCGAATTTAAGGAACATGAGAAAATGCTCTCAATTCCACTTCCACTATTGTTTTTGATATACCAGTATTTTTGTGGAGGCTGTTAAGTTGAACATCATCTAGAACTAAGGCTACACTTATTCACAACTGAACAATGCACTATTGGACAACGTGAGTCACTCTATAGTGGTAACCTGAAATTGAAGAAGTAATCCACCCAATAACCCAAAATTCTGTCGAGTGAAATGCAGAAGAGCATAAACAATATCAGGGACTCAGGTTCATTCCATGCATGCAATGACACACGTCAATAATTTTTTTTTAGAATTTCCATTGTTGAAGTCCTTTTGGACTTTGTTTCAGTCTTCACTTGGACTAGTTGTGATCTAGATTCTAGTGTATAGAACCAATCCCATATTTCTCTCTTCTTAATTCCTTCTTTTTCTCTCTCTATTATTCATTCAGTCTAGTCTGAAACTGCGAAAAATGTCAATTATCCTCTGTGTCTCTTTCATTGAAAGTTGGCAAGAAGTCAGAATTTAGTCTTGTTTACACTACGAGCCTTCAACTGTCAATTCCCCAGCATGCCTCCTATGAACCAGGTAAGAATGTTCGTAGCAGATTAATTATTCCTAAATTCCCTTTGTCGATCATTTCACTTTACATCAGAGGAAAATGATGTGTCTTTGCATGGTTGAGTAAATATAAATAACCTTGAGTAATGGATATTGACTAGTTTGAAAGTTGCGAATAGGTAAAATGAGTTGACACGGTGTCCATAGAAAAGTTTAAAGATATTCTAAGTTTGTGTACTTTCCCGTTGCCCAATGCAGTAACTCCTATAGTCTGAACGTGGATCATTCGTAGACATTTTGAAGAATGTAGCAATATCTTTTTGCAGTTGATGGCTGGTAGTAGTATCTGCTTTCTAGTGACATGAAGGTCATTTAGCAGGCGAATAATCTAGGCTGCCAATAATCTAACAGAGACAGACGTCGTATTCCATACTGGGAAACGCTGCTCCTTAGAAAATTCAAGTCGTGAACATCAGATGCATTCATATGTTCAGATTCTTCCCCGAACTTCTGCAAGTGACCAAGTGTTTCATTTTAGCTTTATAGAAAGGCTTGAA
>NC_028453.1:35737216-35756174 GCF_000263155.2 Setaria italica
ATGTTTTTACTCTTCCTATTTTTCAAGGCCTCTAAGAATTAAAAGGCGGTGGTCTATGTTGTTTTTTTGGGAAAAAAAACTTTTCTTTTCACGGGTTCGGATTTTTCTTCAAATAGAAAAAAAAAAACCCCACTTTTTTTTTTATTTTTTCCCTTTTTTTTTTAGTTTGTGGGAAAGGGTGGGTGTGTTTTTTTTTTTTTGTGGGGGGGGGGGGGGGGGGGGGGGGGTTGTTAAATGGGCGTGAGTAGGTAACACTCAGGCTGTTTTCAGCTTATTTTTAATAATGAGGCTTTGACATATTAGCAAAGGCCTCTACCAAAATTGGACCGAGAAAATGTACAGAAAATGAATGAAAAATCAATTAAAAATGAGGAATAAATGACGGCCAATACTTGTCCGTCTTTTGTGCTCACATGGTCTGCTCTATTCACCTTGCTTACCTAACCTCATCGGAGCCCCAACAACGCGGCCTCCATCTCTCTCTTAGCTTACCCTGCTGCTGGTCCTCCACCTTACCCCACATAGCCCTCATCTTTGCCCCTCCCCGTGCCCCGCAAGTTCTTGTAGGCCTACGACCACTCTATCGTTGAGTGGGTCCGCAACGCAAAAATGGTTGGATCTTTTGAGAATTTACATTATATTTAAATATAAAGCCTACCTACTGACTGTTTCCACGATTTATCCTCTCTATCTACATATCCTTAATCCTAAGAATTCATTGGGCATATTTCGGTTAAGATCCTTAAGAGACACAAAAAAATTTGAGAGACACCAGGGCCACCAAGTTTATTTCTCAAACATACGGCGCCGTAAAAGTTTAGTGACACCATTGGTGATATCAGGTATACAAACAGTTTTTCTTTTAGAACATCATGCAGACATAATACAGTATGCTCTATTAGTGACCCTAATCATTTGATCCTGATACGGTACTTTTTTTTTAGAGAGAGCAGATCCTGATACGGTACTAGGCCGAGACATTTGGGAGGCCCAACGTTGTAGTCCATCAGTGGGCCTAAGGATAGCATGAGCAAGCCTGGTTAAGTACCAAACCAGCCCTACCAACAACATCCATGCTATTCTTCTTAATTAAAAATGGTTTACTAAATAGTTGAGGACAGGTGCAAACATACTAGACAAATATATTAAAAGCATCAAAATTTTTATTTAGATTTGTCTTGGGCAAATTCTAGAGGAAGCCGTATGTCTAATTTTTAAGTGCCTCTCCTGTTAGATCCATACCACAGTCTCCCTACACAATGCCTATTGAATGGGGCAATATCCTTTGGATTTTAAAAATACCCATCAAAATGGTCACAAAATACCTACCAAGATAAACCATATGGGCCCACTATGAATAACAAGTTCTCTGTTTGCAACACTATGCAATTTCGTCGTTTCGATATGGTCTCCAATAAAAGTTTGCCATATATACTACATCGAATAATGAAATGGCAAATTACACTACTAACAAGAGACTATGACCTGAGTGATTAGAGAAGGAATAACGAAGATCCCAACCAAATGTGCTCACAAAAATCATGCTCTCCGGTTAGCCACATGCGTATATATATATATAAAATAAGTAACGACCTTACCATCAAGTTCGTAAGCCCGTGCGTACGAATCTGGCGCGGACGCCTAACCGGTATCTCAGTTCCGAGGCCATTTGTCAGGGAGCGACGCAAAAGCCGATGTGCGCGCGGTGCTTACCAAGCCTGTAGCTGACAAAAGAGAACAATGTACCAATAATCCCTCCTGACGGCCGGCCTCTTGGCATCTTGCACACGTGTACCGGTGCGTACATCCCCTGCGAATGAAGCACAATCACTGTCTCAACCGCTCAAGTTAACAATAAACCACAATGAGACTACCTTGTCGATCGGCATATTCCGCAGCTTGCAGTGGTCATGGAGTATCTTCTTGGTCCAAGGTAGACGTCCCCCATGCTTGTCGTGAACCGAATGATGACATGTGTATACCAACTCTGAGTTATTTTTTTTCCCGGATAAACTCTCAGTTGTTCAATCTTTACCCATTTATTAATATTGCATGCATGAGCAACTATATGCATGGATCGGAGCACCTGCCATATTTTATCAATCTAACAAGTTACTCTTGATTTGTATTATGCGCCTCAGTGCCGGCTGGTCTGGTTTAGGAAAAATTTTGAGTTAAATTTATTCGTTTTGACTTAATTATTTTGCAAAACTGTACTATCATAGAAATATTTAAACATAAGTTTTGCCCGAAAATTATACTATAGTACTCCCTTTGCTTCAAATTGTAAGTCATTTTAACTTTTCTAAATATATAGATTTTGCCATGCATCTAAACGTAACCTATATGTCAATTCATAACAAAAGATATGTATTTAGAAAAGTCAAAACGATCTACAATTTGGGACAGAGGGAGTGCAAAACGTTATGATTAGAGGCATCCAAGCCGTGCCATTTATTCTTTGTGCGGAGTGATCAGAATGATTCCTGAATATTGATGGTGCAAAGAGAATCTTACAAAGTTTAATAAAGATGTGCAAACTAGCATAGCCTGTTTAGTTGCTATAATCGTCTGATCAATATTTGGGCGATTGATCCGGTTGATTCCAATGCTTTGCCAGCACTGTACAGAGAAAGGACACGAGAAAAACAGGTGCGGAATGTCCTCAATCTGCCCGTTACAGAGCACGCAAAACATATCTTGGTGTTAAAATTTCGTCTGCGTAGCATGGTCTTTGTATTCAAGTGATCCACTAACACGAGCCATGCAAAGAATTCCAGCCTCGGTGTAACTTTGATTTCCATACCATCTGAAAATCGGAGAGGCCAGCATGTGACTGAAAGCCAAATTGTAAAATTTTCTGGAAACATATGTTTGAGATCCCCAAATGAAATTCCATTGGTCACATTGCAAGGTATTATAATCTATGCTTTTGCAAGTGGCCTTCCAGCTCCTCAAGTTCTGTCAGAGCTTGTTCAGATAAAGGGGGATGGAGCAGGATGGCTAAATCATCTACCTCCATCACGTCCTTAACCGAGCAATTGGGGTTGATCACAAAAGCGAACAATCTTGGGCATTGCCTAGATAACACATTTTGAGGACCACAAATCATCCCAGAGGAGTACTGTAGATCAGGGACGGAGCTAGAATTGGAAGATTAAAGGGGCCAATGAAGTTACTCATGAACCAAACACTACAAAATCTAGTTAATTTTTCTTAATCTAAATATCTATAGTAGAAAAAATAATATTTGACTAATTTTTCCTAAACCATCATTAGGATTTGGGCCTTGGACTCGGGCTACCCAGGTCGTAGGTCCGCCATTGTCCGTGTCAGCCCTCCTCCTAGCCCCGTCCTTGCTGTAGAGTCATCACCTATGGTGCACTTTGCTATCTATTGAATAACACATTGAGGTCTTATTTGTTTGAGCTTCTAAGCAGTTTCTTAACATTAAAAAGTCAGAAACTCAAACAATCAATGAATTTCTCACGCGACTTCCAAAAAGTCAAAATGTGTTTATATAGAAGCTAAAAAGCTTAGTTTTCTGACCTTTTGCTGACTTTCTGAGCCAAGAAATCTTAAAAACATCGTCTAAAATTATTATTGGATTCTCAGAACCAAAAAGCGAGCCGCGGCTTTTCAAAAAAGCTCCAAAAGCTGCAGGTACCCTGAGTCTAAGGATGTCTGTAACACCCTGTGCTCCAAAGCCGCACCGTCCAGCCCTTCGAGGGGTGGGCACGCATACACATAGTACATGTACCAAAACTATCCAAATTAACCCGGCTTAAGTGTGCTAAATATTACTTTAAATGCGATTAGACACTTAAATCAGATCAAGATAGCAGTCTGTCGGGTTTCACCCGATACAACCACGTATTTGAGATCAAAACAAGCATACAAATACTCATACGAAGACGAGCCCAGAGATTACAACAATCCAGGTGAAACATCATAGAGATCCATATTTATTTATTACAAACCGAGTTCAATTCATAAAGTGGTTCAGAGTTCAAGTGTAGCGGAAATAAACAATAATCTAACGATGATACATGACATCATGGTGAAGCCGTCCATGACATCACTCACCATGATCCTCACTCGCCGGGGACGTGTCCCACTCAACCGTCCATCCCGAAGGGAGCTGGTACGGCCAAGTCACACTAGCAACGATATCATCAATTTCATTACCTAAAAATAAAGCCACAAGCAATGCTGAGTATACTAATACTCCGCAAGGCTTACCCTTACCCGACAGGTGGTATCTAGTCCACCGACTCCGAGACAAGCAAGGCTTTTTGGCTGAGGGGTTATTTTTGTCAAAAACTTCTAAAATGGGCCCTTGCTCTCAAGTTTTAGCAGCAAATTAGAACAAGCAATGTAATCAAACCTCAATATTAAGCATCATCCTTGTTCATCTTTTTACTCAATGCAGTATAGTAATCAAGCAATCTCAATTACTATGACAAACAGACGATTCGAATCGAATTTCTAAACCTTGCAAGGTGGACCTAAATACATGAAATACGCGTACCATGACGGGTCCACACATTATCAACGATTTCCATCGATCCCCGGTGCGTGTCCAGGGCTCACTTCCCTTGGATAAAAGGTCCCACCGGTCCCCGAAATGACGTCGTGCCATGGCCGCACATGTACCCACATGATGCACCAAGGAAAACGTTTCCAGAGAGAGCGGGGAAAAAGTCCACACCCCAGTTCAATCAGGTACTAGGCTTACCGATTACCATATTCTCATCATTTGTTTAGTACGTTCAAAAACTTGACCACGAACACCGACACGTTTTGACCTTAGCAATTTCCACTGTACAGACGGGGCATCAACAAATTCAGGAACATCGCACAAAGCCCCGCCTGTCGACCTTTACCGTAAACATAAGTAAATAGGCAACTCCTATATCTCGCAAGTGACAGGATATCACTCGACTTTTATCGTGTCCCTGTTTAGCATAGCAACTAAGCGACCTAACATGCTAGTTATTCAAAACAAGGATACTAGGAGCATGCAACTAGAGTTTCAATACAACTCCTATGGACTTAATGCACACACATAAGTAACAAGAATATTGTATAAATTTGGAAACCAGGGTTATGCTCCGGGGCTTGCCTTCTTGCCCTGAATCAGCCTTGGGCTCTTCCGAACTTTAGTTCGAGGCTTGGTTTGTCTTGATCACGTTCAGCTCACCCTCCTGCTGTCCTTCTTCGCATTTTGGGACGAGCTCGTATGTTCCGTTGGCGAGGTTAGCTTCTACACGAGATGCATATGCATAAGATTTCTTTTATAATCTTTCGTGACGTAGGTTTTATTTCATTAACGATTACAAAAACATGGGGTGTATTTTGGCCACATTCACCTAGATAAGTTTATAAATATTTCTTTTCTTCACAAAACACGCTTGGTTGGAAAGAAAACGTAAGTTTTATTTTGATGGTGATTGTGTACACATATAAAATTCTTAGAAATTTATTATTCAAAAGGCAATATGTTGTGCTATTTTGGTACTATTTAGCAAACTTTCTAGGGATGATCATGCTACTGATGAAGAGCATCAACAATCATTTGTGAGCCTACAAATCCTAGTAGCAATTATCTTTACTAAATAAACTAGCTTTCAACATGAATAAATGTTCAAGTAGCATCTGCTGGTATATGAACATGAATGATTTATAGGAGCTTTCCCCCTACACAACAAATCTACTGTAAAAATTTAAGATGGATTTGATAACTACAGAATTTACTAAAAATCAAACAAGGTTATACTGCAGATATGAAGAATGATTTATAACTAGAGTTCTGTTATCAGTTTTGTTCTACAAATTTCACATAAAGGTTTTCAACACTGTCATATACTACTATGAATTTATCAAGATTTTATGAGTATGAAAACTATTTATTCCAAAATAAGGAGATTAAACAACATGTATTTTGTTAAGCAACAAAAACACATATTTCACAAGAACAAGTATTTTTACTAGTTAGATATGAGCATCAAGAAGCCAACAAAGTTTATTTCGTATTTTTATCATTTTATTCTATGATTTTCTATGGATTTCCAATGTTTCAGCCATTTCTATGCATTTTATTCAAACTTGAATTTTCTCTTTTATAGAACGACCCTTAGAACCTTTCAAGGTTTACAACTATGCCCCTGAGTTTTGCACTAAGGACCATGAAACCAAAACCTAGATTGCAATTGGGTCCTTGGCCGGCCGGCGGCTCGAGGAGCATGATTCCGGCGATATAGGGCCGCTAGGTCATGGGCTAGGGGCATGAGGGTGACGAGGGACTCACCGGCAACCGGTTTGGTGTAGGCCTCGGGGTCGGAGGAGGGCTGGTGACGGCTCGCGGCGGAGCAGTGGCGGCGCGACCGCTTCGACTTCGCCTCCGGCATTAGTGGCGGCGGCGGCGGAGGTTTGTGGGGCTATGGAGGTGGAGTGGTGGTAGGGGAAGGCGCGCATGCACTTGGGTGGCGACGGGGATGGCTGGAAGGGGGTGCTTTTTGTGCGGAGGCAATGGCGAAGCGGTGGGGGTGCATGTGGCCGGCGAGATATGGGCACAGGGTCTTTAAATAGGTGGCAAAGAGGAAGAGGAGGGGCGAGACGTCAGGGTGAAGCTCGTAGCTCACTAGCGCGGCGGGGCGGTGGCCGAGCGTGCGGGAGTGGCCGGGCGGCTGTGGCATGTGTCGGGGCTCGCGGCGTGGCGCTAACGGCGGTTGGCCGACACAGACGGGGAGTGAGATTGCGCGCGGGGGGAGTGGGCGGGCTGCTACACGCGCATGGGCAGTCACCTCGCCACCGGCCATTGGCTTGGCACGGCGTGGCGGTAGGAATCTCGCGCCGCGTGGTGACGGCGAGCGCGTCGCGAGCGCGGTGACTGCGCCCAGAGTGCATCACGTGTGCGAGTGGCGTGCGAAGGGGCTTTCTTCAACACGAGTTTTCTCACAAATTTTGAACTGCGTGTTTGAATCTCCAAATATAAAAGTTAGAGTTCAAAATATAGGTTACAACTTTTGTAAAAGCCAACATATGAAAAACTCTATGAATTTGGAGATAAATTTGGGAGAAGTTTGGTGGAATGCCGGCCAAAACTAGTTTTGAAAATGATTTGATTTTTGACCGAAATTCTACTCAATTTTTGAATAGCCTCCACTCAAAATCAAGAAAAGTGCAAATTATGAAAGTTCTATTTGAAAAGATCTATCACTTTTACATTGGCCAAAAATTGAGTTGTTATGTAAAATTTGTTTTTATTTGCTTCCCAAGTGCATCAGTATAAGGGTGTTTAACACTTAACCATTTTCATTTTTCTTTGATTTATTCTCAATTTCTCTTGATTTGACTCTTAATTATTTGAGATGTCACAGCACCCTGCTTACACTTTCATCCTCACTTTGTGTAAAAGGGTTAACGCAAAGGTGCTATGACTGGTGGACAAAGGCTTATAAGTTGGCTCCACCCTTACTCAACTAAATAGGTGGATTAAACATACGCACCTGCGCTCATAGGCTACTACTAGGCCATCCAAATTTGGGCCGGATGTCACATACACCCCCCCTCAAAGGACCCGACGTCCTCGTCGGTCCAACTCACCCACACTTAGGCAAATGTCCAGGAACATTTCCTTTTAACGCACAACTGTACGTCTAGTACGTCTAGTGCCGGCGCCATATGCCATGCCATGTGTCCCCTCCAGGGCCACACGCGTCATGCGCCATATGCCCGCACACTGACCCGTAGGCGGAACCGCGAGAATCGGCTCTAATACCATTTCTGTCACACCCCGTCCTCCAAAGCCGCATCGTCCAGCCCTTCCAAGGGGCGGGCACGCATACACATAGTACCCTGCTTACACTTTCATCCTCGCTTCGTGTAAAAGGGTTAACCCGAAGGTGCTATGGCTGGTGGACAAAAGCTTATAAGTTAGCTCCACCCTTACTCAACTAGCATGCACTTATGGACCACTACTGGGCCATTCAAATTTTGACCGGATGTCACAATATCTTTCCACCAAAATGATCCCGTGGTACCTTGTTCACGTAGTAATTATTCCAAATAAATTTTAATTTACCCTAGGGATGTCCACTTTAGTGTAAAACTTGTGCAGATGCTACATTCTGTAGTCGAAGATTTAGGAGTCCTAGACCACCCTACTGCTATTTTTGCGCAAAAGTAGAACGAGAATGATAAGAAACTTTCTCGTCAAAGCTATCACCGACACTGTAGGTCCACGAATCAGGCTATGTGTCCGTCGAATATAGTTTTGTTCATTAAAATAGTTGTAGTCTCCTAATAATACATTAAAAATTGTAGCTTTATCTTTATGCAACATACTACCACATATGCCAAAAGACATTACCGTTTGCTGCATGGTTATCTTTTTATGGTGAAATGGCAAGGAGTGATGTAGTGAGCCAGCCATGTAGCCAGTTCTTGGAGGTCCCGGCCCTGCAATCACAAGTCCGATCCGGTTGTCGCATCGATCGCGTCTCCTCGCTAAACATTTTTCCCTTCCTTCCCACGTGCGGCCACACGCAAACCTAATTCTACCGTCGCTCGGAACTTTCCTCCCTACCGGTCAATCCCACTACCTTGTCCACATGCCAGGCCCCACTGCAACAAAATATCACCACAGTAAGTGGGTGTTGGCAGCACTTCACTCTAGAAAAAAATAGCTCCACTCCACCAACTTCACAAAATTCCGAGCCAAACACGTCTAGCTCCACCGACTCCGGCTCTAGAAAAAAGGTGGAGTTAGGGGTCAAATCCACATTTTTTGTGGAGCACCTCAAGGGGTGCTCAAAACACTAATTTCAGACCTCCTCGTGAAGTTGTGGGGTAATTACCCACCATGCCATTAATTACAGAAAAAATAGTTTGTTTATTTCTTTCATGTTCACTCGCGCAACCCACCCCGTCCGCCGTCCCTCCCGGATTCTTCCCCATCGCCCGTCCACCGCCCAGCCGCAGTCATTCCTGCCGTCGCCGCTGGGGGACCTGCTCCAAGCAGCAAGCTGCTCTCAGCTCTCTCCCCCGAGCCAGGCCACCACGCCATCTACCACCTGTAGACGCCGCCGCCGGATCTAGCGGCGGCGACGACGAGGAGCAGCGGCTGCGGGCGGCACTGCGTCACCTGCAGGCGGAGGCGGGGGTGCTCGAGCGCCTGGTTCTTGAGGAAGTCCCTGTAGCAACTCGAGCACATGTTCTTGGTCTCCGTGGGGCCCTGCCAGTGATGGAGTCCAGGCTGCGCTGCGCCGTGGACGGCGGCGTAGGGGACGGCAGCTCCCAGACAAACCCAGCATCCCTAGCCGCGGCGGCCGTGTAAAGGAGCCAGCCGCCAGCCCGGACAAGGTGAATGTTGGGGCCGCCCTCGCTGCTAGGGTCGTAGTCGAGGAGGAGGAGGAGACGGCGGGCGACGGCGGCGCGGTTCCTAGTGGCATCCGCGAGGCGCGCGTCGCCATCCTAGATGGACTCGAGGCGGCGGATGCAGCGGAGGGAGGTGAGCTTGACGAGGAGGTTGGCATCGAGGCGGAGGAGCTCGCGGACGAGGTCGTAGTGGCCGCCGGCCACCGCCCAGTCGATGGGCGTCGCATACCACCACTGGTCCCATGCTCTCCCACCGCAATGGCAGGAACGGCTACGCCGGCCCCTTTGCCGCCGCTCACGTCTTCATATCCATGAGCACCGTCAATACCAAAAATTACAGGAACTGGGGAGGGGATTGCACTGTCAATACCAAAAATTGCTCCTTGCCATGGATGAGGATAAGAGCCATGCCAAGAACAGAATCAACGCAGTTCAACGTGGCTACCGCTATGGTAATGCCTCGATCCGCATCCTCCGATGCTCAGACAAGATAGCAGTAAGGTACGCGTCCTACGCTTGGGACGGCCCCGACGTGGTCGGCGTTACCAAGGCGCCGGCCATGGCTTGGGATCAGGCGGAAAGAACAAGAACAGAGGAAGGAACGGGGAGAAAAGAGGAGAGAGAGAGGAAGAGGAGGGGGGAGAAAAGAAAAGAGACTGGCATGTGGATCCATTCACAAAGGGTAAAAGAGACCATTCACAATATATTCTCATGTTTCTGCAGCTAGAGCCTTACAATTAGCCAAACACGTACAACAACTCCATATTTTCCTGGAGTTGGTGGAGTGGAGCTGCAAAAGATGGAGTTGGTGTAGTGGAGTTGTTTTTTATGAAGTGGAGTGTTGCTAAACACCCCTAACTCAACGGCTCAGGGCTCCATCCATTTTCTTTCCTTCTCTCTCCTTCCCTAGCTCTGCTCCCGTAGGGAAGCCTGCGCGCCTCTCCTACAGGGTTGCTCACCCGCCAGCTCGTGCCTTCGTTGTTGTCGTCATTTGGGATAAGAGACAGCTTACGTTGGCGGCCGAGCGGGGACCGCGAGGCGAGCTCCACCGCGGACGCAGGGGACGGTGGCGGCGGCAAGCTCCCCCGCAGGGTACGGTGGTGGGAGCGTGGCCTGGTGGAGCAGCGGCGCGCTCCCTCGCAGGGGGCGCCGACGGGACCGCGACCTCACAGGAGCGGCGGCGGACTCTCCCGCGGTGGTGGCTGTCGGTGTTTATGCCCGGCAACCTACCGAGGGGGTACCCGAGGTAGTGTTTTGTGCGTGGGGCTCGCCGAAGACCAAGAACTCGAAGATGAGCTCGAACACACGATTTAGACATGTTTGGGCCGCTTATGTCACGTAATACCCTACGTCTTGTGTGATGGTTAGATTGTATTGATTGATCATTGTTTGGAGAGGGTCCCTGCCTCGCCTTATATTGCCGGAGGTAGGGTTACAGGTCAGTTGTTGTACAAGAGTACTAGCCGGATTCGACCAGAGAGTCCTACTCTAATTGCTACGAGTAGTTTCCTAATCCTCGACTAGTCCTTGTCCACCACGTAGACCACACCATCCTGCACCGTAGTCTCCATGTCTGTCACGTCTAGGTGTACATCCCCGTATTGTAGGACTATCCAAACCTCCTGATGGGCCAATAGATGTATGGCCGATAGTGGCAGCGGGCGCAGCACATGCCCTGCACAAGCGCCAACGATAGTGAGCTCCCCAGCGGGAGCATTGGCAGGCGAGCCGGCCGAGCCGCCGTTGGGCGTGGCATTTTTTTTCTTTTTTTCCTTGTAGTTTTTTCTATAACTTTTGTTCTCCATTTTTTTTCTTTTCCACAGTTTTTCCTCAAACTTTTGTTTTCTATTTTTTCATCCAAATTTTGCTTTCAATTTTTTCTTTTCTCAAAGTTTTTTGTTTAACTTTTGTTTTCATTATTTCTCTCAAAACGTTTTGTTTTCAAAACTTTTGCTTCATTTTTTTAATAATTCATACTAAATTTTGCTTCAAAAGTTGGCAAAAGTTTTCTTTCCAAAAAATTTTTCACATATTTTTTTTGAAAAAGTTTACTTCTATTTTTTGCTACCTTTTTATTTCTGTACTAAATTTTATCAAAATATTTGTTACCTTTAGTACTGGTAAATTTTCGGGGGCGTGCGCACGCAAGGATCAATGGGTCATCGGCACTGTGCACGGCAGGAGTGGGGCGCCACTAGCGGGGTCACGCATGGAACCTGAAGGGGAAAGGGAACGTTCGCCGAAGAGGAAAGTAACCGCCGGTCGGTGGGACATGGACTGGATGGAACCAAACTCACGGGCGACGGTAAATTAGCGGTGCCCGCGGCTACGTCTCTTGCTCGCCCGCGCCGCGTCGTACCCCCTGCCCCTTTTTTATAACTAAGCAAAAATACCCATGCACTGCTACGGATCTTTACACGCTCTCAGATTATTATTCTCTTGTATGCTCGCTTAGCTTCTATATTGATGTTGTCACCCCCACGCAACCACTCGTACTTTAGCCAAAGCTTATATGGATAGCGGTATGTATGATGGTGAGGAGCCGCATGAGAAGGTGGGGTTCCGCTACTGGATGCCATCCACCAACTATTGGAATTTCATGATTTTCTTAGAGTTTCTATTTTCCTAGGAAGATTTAGAGCACCCAAGAGAGATATTAAAATAAAAGACCTCATAATGTTTGAAGTTTAGATATAAATACAAAGGTAACTAAATAAAGCTATAATGTGAAAATGTTAAATCACCGAGTATTGCACAACGAAGATCGTCATAACCGGTAAGTAACTCTCGGGCAATATACGGAGATACAAAATGACATTCACGTGTACCAGCCTAACCACCTAATGCAGCTCAAACTGGCCCACCACTTGTCAGGACGGACGGAAAAATGGAGAAAAAAAGCCTTACTTGCTTTAATATGAGGTGTGTATGTACGTATGTGTGTGTATATATATATATAGAGAGAGAGAGGGGGTAGTGTATATTCAGCTCCCAAGGTGTTGAATATTATTCAACGTCCCAGCAGAGCGCCGCCCACGTTCGGCGAGTCGATCAGAAAATCGTGCAGCTGCAAATGCTGGGATCGAAACCGTAAAAAGTCGTTCAATAAAAACCATCCGCAGTTAGTGTGTACTCGATGTTGACCGTCCACTTAGAGCAACTTCAAGAGCACCTCTGTCTCACCCCTAATACATTCTTTAGGGGGAAATGAAAAAAGGAACTCCAACCGTTCCCCCAAACCTCCCCTAATCTTTTCGCGATGCAAAAATCTTCCCCTGCGCCGCGCAAATATGCGAGGCTTTCCTCCGCCCCCGAGCCTGCTTTCCCGCGCACGATTCACCGTTCCCGCGCGCGGTTCAACATTCCTGCCAGATTCCCTCCACTTCGCGACGCGCAAATCTTCAGCTCTCGGTGGCAGTGGCGGCGGCTTTCCGCGACGGGCGGTGGGGCCTTTTGGCAGCGGCAGCGGTGGGGGCTTTCGGTGGTGGCGGCGAGCGCGCTCGTGGCGTCGGAGGATGACGATGAGGACCTGGCCATGGGGCCCTGTCGTCATCGCCAAACGACAGCGGGGGATCCTCCCCGCTGGACCTAGGCCGCCGCGGCGCCGACAGCGCCGCGGCGCGAGCGGGCGGGGAGCGGTCGTCATCCTGCGCCAGCGATGAGGATGAGGGGGTGTCTGCGCGCAAGAAGCTACGGCTCTCCAAGAAGCAGTCCGCGTTTCTGGAGGAGAGCTTCAAGGAGCACAGCACGCTCAACCCCGTAAGAATCCTCTTAACGTTTCTGATCACGGTAAACTAGTATTGCTACCTCATTCGATTCATTCATAGCGTTGATGAACTTTGTCGCTTGCTGGCAGCAGCGTGCAGAAACAGAAGGCGGCACTCCGACCGATACATTACATTTCTAAGGGAATTTTTTTTTAACATAGCCCCGATACATTATTTCGGGGGAGAATTTTTTGGAACCTCTCCCGTTCTCTCCATGGCGGCGCGGACGGGCCTGGCCCCTAGCACTCCGGCGCCCGACTGGATCCCTCCCGCACCGCGCAGCCCCTACGCGGAGCAGATCTCGGGCGTCGACCACAGCACGGCGTCACCCCTCGTCGTCTTCCCCTCATCGACGCCCCAAGCGGCGGTGCGGCAGCAAGCGACGACTCATTGGCGCCCCCCTTTGGTCCGATCTGTGTGGCCCCTTCCCGAATCGAGTGTAAAGAGTCAATTTTTGTGTTGATGTTTATGCGGATGGTATTGGATTTCTTTGCCGGGAGGGATTCAGGCACAGGTGCTGCTGGATGTACTCTATCCGTTGGGATTCAAGCCGCTGTGTTGATATGCTGATTCCTGCACAGCCAGAGGCGTGACGGTACCGCGGCTACCACGGGCGTTGCGGCGGCGGCGGCCCCTCAACCCTGCATCGACGCCTCGGCGACCTGCAGGCAACCATCGATGCCATGAAGGGCGGCGCGGCCGTGCTGCAATTTTGCGGGTCGCGGCGCATCCATGCGTCGTTCTCCGGTGTGTCCGTGAGGGACCCACCCCTCTCACAAGTGGGACCCACTTGTCAGGATGATGAAAAAAGAAGGCTGAAGCCTTATGCATGTTTTTATACTAAAATTCAAATCACATCAAATATTCGGATCCTAATAAGAAGAACTAAACATGAGCTAATTATAAAACTAATTACACAGATGAAGCTATCTTTTAAGTCTAATGAATTCATCCTTAGCATATGTTTACTGTAGCATCACATTGTCAAATCATGAACTAATTAGGCTTAATAGATTTGTAAATTAGCCTTTATAGTACTCCTAGTAAATATTTGATGTGACAGGAATTAGAGCTTGTTTGTTTCCACCCTTCTAAAACCTTAGCTCTTAAAAAGTGACTAAAAACTGCCTAAAGTGCCAAACACTTCTCCTAAAAAGTGACTAAAATCTTTTAGGAGGTCAAAATCTTTTAGACCCTCACCCCCTTCCTAAAACCGACTAAAATCGGTTCTGGACCGCTCCTACCCCCGCACCTACCCCCACCGCACGCCAGACCTCGCCTCCTCTCGCGTGCCAGACCCACCTTCCCTCAACCCCGCCGCCTCCCAAACCTGCCTCCCTTGTCCCCGCCGCCTCCCAAACCTACCTCCCCCATCCCCGCCGCCGCTAGATTCGCCTACCTCGCCGGCGCCCGTGGTCAAGAAACTCCGTCCGCGCCCTCCCCCTCCAGTCCGCCGCCCCTAGTCCAACCTCCCCAGGCTGCAGACCCCGCAATCCTTGTCGCCGTTTCCTGCGCTCCCCCAACTCGCCTGCCGCTAGGTCCACCATCGACACTGCCTTACGCCGCCACAAATCGCCGTCCGGGCGCTCCCCCGACGGATCTCCGTCGCCACCCGCCGGATCCCCGCTGCCGCCACCCGCCGGATCCTCGTCGGCTCGTCCTCATCCTCCCACTCGCGGCGTCCGCCGTCATCCAGTCTGTGACGAACTCCTGGGACTGCGGGGTGAGTTTCTTCCCTCTCCTATTCTCGATCTACGAGTCTTCCTTCCTATTGTTGATTTAATTTCATGCGCAGGTGGATTGCGCCGTCCCCTCCCCCAATTCGGCCGCGTCTGATGGACATGTACAATTACAGGGACTTTCTATCTCAAGGCTCCTCCTCCGGTACCACCAGCTTCCGCAGATCCCCGCCTGATGCGGACGAAGATGATCTCGCCTCATTATTTCCGCCGGCGGCCCCCTCTCTGTCCGCTCCCCGGTAGCACATGGAGCATTTGGATCTCAACTCACAAGTGGACTTCTACTCCGATATTCAGTCCTACCAAGAGTTCCTTCAGGGTGATGAGGCTGGTTTTGAGCAGGCAGTCCCTCGTCGGGCCCCTGGAGTGAGTGTGCAAGCAGCCGCCGGCAGAGGGCGTGGTCGCGGCAAAGGTTTGCTCGGGGGTAAAGTTGGTTTTGGACGAGGCTGAGGCAAACTTTCGGTTGGAGGGAGAGGTGGTAGCCGTGGTGGTCGAAGTTTGAAAGGAGGACATGGTGAAGCTTTCTCTGCAAGCCACGGCTATCAAAATCCAGTGAATGTTGATGCCGGCGAAGAAGAACAGGGCATGCCTTCTGAAACTCTCTCTCAGGTAAATTGCTTCCCCTCTCTGAAACACTCTCTCTGATATGCATGGTTTCCATTTCTCTTGTATGAAATGTTGCCTCTGATATGGTAGTGAAATGTGTTATTGCTATTTTATTTTTGAATTGTGTGTCATTGCAATGCTTAGTGTGACAATTTCTTTTCTGCTATAGAATCTTCATGACAGGGCTGAATGGTCTGAGGAAAACACACATTCTTATTGTGAACTTGCTGTTGAGGAAATTCAGGCATGGAATTGTTTTAAAGGGGCAATGACACGTAGAGATTATTGTAACATGAAAAAAGGAATGCTATTAAAGACTGGACTTAACCTTACTATCAAGCAACTCAAAAATAGGTGGCCACAGTGTAGGACTTTGTACACATTTAGGAACATGATGCAAACTGATATAGGTCTAGGGAGAAGATCTGATGGCAGTATAGTAGCATCAGCTGATTGGTGGGATAAGGCATTAAAGGTAACCTGTTTGTAATGTTGTCTAGCATGTACTGTCTTTGCATATGTAGCACTAGGTCTGTTTTTATTGTACTGATAAGATGCTTAACTGTTATACAGGGAAAAAGTGAATGTAGAAAGTTCATGTTTGGTGTGCCAACATATATTGGATATCTTGAGGAGATGTTTAAAGGACATTTAGTGGATGGAGCAACTTCTATCATAGCAGGTTCATCAACTCAAGAGAAGGGAGATGAGGAGGTAGACTTGGGTGATGATGAAGGTGAAGAACAAGAGGAAGAGGACTTCCTGGCAAGTCCTTTGAGCAGTGGCAGCCGCAAGAGAACAAATAGCTTATCTAGCACAGCCACAAGCCCAAACAAGAAGAGTAAGAGCCCAATGGTCAAGATGTTCCAGGGGCTTCTTGTTGAGTTACAAGTTTCTAGGAGCAAGGAAGGAGCAACAATACAAGAAATGGTTAAACAGAGACAAGATGAGTTGGAAAAAAAGCACCAGTACAGGCAGCTTGAGTTGGAAAAGAGGCACTATCTGAGGGAGATGGAGAAACAGAAGGAGTTGGAAAACAAGCAGAAGGAAAAGGATGACATAAAGAGGTGTCTTTTGTTGGTAAAGCAGGCTGGAGCTGGTCCCACAATTTGGCATAGCAACAAGATTGTTTCAGCAGGAGTACTACAGAGATGTGTTTGACATGATCGACGATGATGAGGAGAAATTGATTTGGTTGAGGAAGACATGGAATGACATGGAATGACTGCTATGTCTATCTGGATTGTGTTGTTTCTTTTGTTAGGAACTAGAATTATCTTTTAATGGCAGAACCTTTTGTTATGTCTCAACTGTGTTGTTTAATTTCTAATGGACATGTATTGAGGTGTTGAATGAATGTGTGCATTCAATGCTGTGAATTGTGTTATTTCATTGGTGTTTATTGCTTTGTATATTGCTATTTATATGCTTTGTATATTGCTATGTATATGTCTTAATTATATCATTGATGGCTGCATAATATGGTTGTTTATATGTCTGATATTCTAACAAACAGTATTGATTTGCTTATTTTTGTTGTTGCAGTAAGAAGAAGAATGGGATGACCAATGGGATGAAGAGGATGATGACAGAGAGGACTTTGATCAAAGAATACAGTCCTATATCTTGCATTGTAGGAAGAAGAGGAGAAAAATCTTGACTATTGCTGCTGCCATGTTGGGTATGTATCACTTCAACACTTATACGAACAAAGCAGCTCACAGAATAGCAACCGAAAGTGGATTTGAATGGGTCATGAGGACACTAGGAAATAGCACATCTTGTTATAATATGTTTAGAATGAGTCAAGATTTGTTTCTGAGGCTGCATAGTTTGCTAGTTGAATCTTATGGATTGAAATCAACTAAGAGGATGTCATCAATTGAAGCTTTAGGACTGTTTCTATGGATATGTGGTGCACCTCAATCTCTTAGACAAGCTGAAGACCGCTTCACAAGATCACTCAAAACAATTTGTAGAAAGTTTGATAAAGTGCTAGAGAGTGTGAACAAGCTAGCAGTTGACATCATTAAGCCAAAGGACCCTGAGTTTAATTTTGTGCATCCTAGGTTGCAAAGCCCTAGGTTCACACCATTCTTTGACAATTGCATTGGAGCAATAGACGGTACTCATATTCCTGTAACAGTGCCAAGTACCCAAGTAGTACAACATATGGGAAGACATGGGTATACGAGTCAGAATGTCATGGCCACATGTAATTTCGACATGAGGTTTACCTTTGTGGTGGCTGGTTGGCCTGGGACAGTTCATGACATGCGGGTTTTCAAAGATGCAATTGACAAGTTTGGAGAAAAGTTTTCGCACCCACCTGAAGGTAATGACCTAGATTGCATGCATTTTATTATTATTACAACACTAGGTCTGTGACTTACATAATTCATGTATTATGAATGCGCAGGCAAGTTCTACCTTGTTGACTCGGGTTACCCAAATCGACCGGGATATTTTGCACCCTACAAAGGAACCAAGTACCATTTGCCGGAGTTTAGACAAGGGCCAATGCCAAGAGGTAAAAAAGAACTCTTTAACTACTCACATTCTTCACTTCGTAATGTCATTGAATCGGTCGTTTGGAGTTCTAAAGATGAAGTGGAGGATATTGCTTAACCTTCCTAGCTATCCAATGCAAAAGCAAAGCCGTATAATTATTGCGTGCATGGCACTACACAATTTTATTAGAGAGAGTTTTTCGAGAGATGTGGACTTTGATTTGGTTGATCGTGATGAGAGCTATGTTCCATTCGCCGAAGGATCCTCTTCTCAGGGTAATGTGTCAAATGTACGTCATGGAGACGAATATCGAAATATGAACGAGTTCCGTGATTGGATAGCCGATGATTTGTTTAGTATAGCATAGATGTCAACGTGTAATGATGATTTTATTGATGTGTCGAATTTTTGTATGGACGAGTATGTATACATTTGTGTGCATTTTTTTTACATAATGGAATAAATATGTACTCGTCCACATTTGTGTGCATTTTTTTTTACATAATGGAATAAATATGTGGCTTAAAAAAAATCCCGTATGCAGCTACCTCACTGTCTTGTGACAGGAACAAGAAATGGCGCCAGCTGAAGAAGAAAAATGACGCCAGCAGCAACCAATGTTGGCGTCAGAAAAGTCACAGGGGCATAGTTGGTTTGGCGCCAGAAAAATCACAGGGGCATGGTGGGAGGTAGTGGGAGGGTAGTAGGGTCATTTTACCACTTCATTAATTGCCTTTAGTCACTTTTAGGAGGTGGAACCAAATAGACTTTTAGGAGGTACCTAAAAATGGGGGTGTTTGGGAGAGGGGTGCTAAACTTTAGCACCCCCACTTTAGTCCATTTTAGTCACTTGTGCTCCCAAACAGGTGAGCTAAAACTGGTGGACTAAATTTTAGCCCCCCACTAATCCCTTAGTCACTTGGGGGTAGCTAAATGGACTAAATGGACTAAAAA
>NC_028453.1:35756274-35875707 GCF_000263155.2 Setaria italica
CTCGTGGCTGATGGCGCTCGCGGCACCCGCGCTGACGGCGCTGCTCGCCGGCACCTCTGGCTCATGCCACTCCAGGGGTAAAAGGATCATTTGGTATAGCAGTTGCTAAACTTTAGGCTCCCTCCCAAACACCCCCAAAGGCTAAAATTTAGTCCACTTTTTTTGAGATGACTAAAATTTAGTTCAGGACTAAATTTTAGCACCCTCCTCCCAAACAGGGTCAAAATCTTTTAGGAGCTAGAGTGTGGAAACAAATAGACCTTTATAACAAACCTGAAGAACCAAACGGCGCCTTGCTTGCTTTAATAGGCAGACATAAAGCGCGCCCGTCCGTCGCACCGCGCTGTCGTCTCATCTTCAGTCTTCTTCCCCGCTCCGCCGCGCTCCCATACCACCCCCAACGCCAACAATCTCACAGCAGCAGGGTAGTCGGGTCCGGGTCCCGCATGGAGTCCCTGGTGGCGGCGCTCCCCTTGGGCGGCGCAGCGGCGGCGGCGGCGGCCGTCGGGGGCCTGCTGGCGGCCGCCGCGCTAGCCGGGAGGGCCGGCCTCGTCGGCCCCAAGAACAACGGCTCCAACGCGCCCCCAGGTCAGTCGGCCGACGGTGATCCCCCGCTCCCTAGTCTGATTAATGCCGGGCCCCCGATCATCGCATCCTGCCTCCCTGATCCGCCCGGTCGGTGCCGTCTCCTTCTGTTCATCGCTCCTTGGGGTGACGGAGGATTGGGGAAGAAATTCCTTCAGCATAATCACGTCCACTTTCTTTGTGCGTATGAATAAATTCCTGCCTGCATTTATTATCGTGGACTTTAAGCTAGAAAAAAAAGTGGGATTTTGATGTCGTGCAACAGTGTACTGGGCCACGACCGAATCACATTTTGAGCGTGCCTACTAAACTATGCCTAATTCTTGTCCATTAGTGCACATGTATTTCTGGACCAAGTACTTGCCGTCCGTCCCGACCTCGTGTTCCAGCAGATTCTTTGTCCGGCAATTAGAGATAATCTAAGCCATGTGCAGACGGTGTCGAATTTAAAAGGAAATCTTCACGACTCATGGCTCACTTGAGCATGAAGACGAGAGTTGGTAACAAAACAGAAGCCACCAGACGTTTGTGACAAGAGATGTTATATACTCCCTCCGTCCCAAATTACTATTCGTTTTAGCTTTTCTATGTACATAGCTTTTGATTTGCAGCTAGATATATATACATAGCAAAAGTTATATATCTAGAAAAGCTAAAATGAATAGTAATTTGGGATGGAGAGAGTATATGTACGTGGGATATGGAATACGGATAGCTCCAACTCCACGGCCCACCAAGTGGTCCCGATGCATGGGCACTGAACAGTCGGGTGTGTACTTTCACAAGGAAAGTGCTTTCTGAGCTCTCGCAAAGAAAGCTGCACGAATGAAACTTATGGCAGAACAGATAAACACAATTTGTGACCTTTTTTGGCTGTTCATTTCAACAACAAAAAAAGAAACTTGTTTGGCTATTGCTACTTTATGTCAGAACAGATCATCAGTTATGATCTTGTTTGGCTGTTCATAGCTCTGACTTCCACCAACTGACAGCAACAAGTCAAGTGATATAATTTTCTTCCTGACAGTTATGCAAGCAGTTGGCAGCCTTGAGATTTCCATATGAATCTTTCAAGAACAAAAAAGATTTCCATTTGTGGTGTCACATGGACTCTTTTTATATTTGCTCCTTCAAATATGTTGCTTAAACAAATGATTTTTAAATAATCTGCAAAAAAAGTAAAAAAAAATTGAATGGTTCCTGACCATTACTTTTGATTGAAAGGGTGGTTGTTCTGTTTCAGCAACTGCTGAAAATGACCAGACCCATCGTCCTTCTTACACTGACTTACAGGACCTTCTTAACCCTTGTTTCTTTGTGTTTCAATTGATGCACTGTCGCTCTCACAAAGCAAGTTGCATGTACAATAAAGAGCAAACATTATTGTTATTAGCAGAGAGAACATATTCACTGAATGTGCTACATTATCACAGAACAGATAAAGAACAATTATGATCTTGTTGAGCTGTTCATAGCTCAGACCATCCACCAACTGAAGCAGCAAGTCCAGTGATATAGTTCTCTCGCTGACAGTTACGCAAGCAATCAGCAGTCTTGAGGTTTCCATGTGCAGTGTCACAGGGACTTCATTCCTATATATTTATATTGCTTGAACAAATATTTTTTATCTCACAAGAAAATATAAAATGGGATCATGCACTTACTGTATCCTTGTTTTTGCTTTTGCTTTTGGTTAAAAGGGTGATTGTTCTGAACTTCTGATTGAGCAACTGCTGAAAAGGAGCACCCTGAAACTTCAGTACCATTTTGAAAGGCTTGCTCATGAAACAACTTTAGACAAGTTTATTTGATAAGTTATAATCCCTTGTTTTGCAGGTTTTTATTTCAATTTATCAACTGTCCAGGAACTGAAATTAAGCATTTTGAAAATGGGAAAAATCTTAATGTGGAGTTTTTTAATAGAACTAAGTAAATATTTTTACACCTTACCATAGTATTTCCTTGCAGTATAAGATAACTTCACAGCATTACCAAAGTCCAGGAACCTTCATGAACACTTTGTTCTTTTGATTTGATATTTATAGGAAAATTAGTTTTGGGCAAGCATGTGCTTATTGCCATGTAGCAACTCAATAATGACCAGCTCTTAGTTTACCAGGTTTAGCATTTACTGAACGTATGCTCTTATCAGCTACTGCAGCTTCATAACCAAACAGGGGTATTTCAATTATTCAGTCTATGTCAGAGTAAAAGGACTAAACCCTCAAGTTATTTTATTTATTTTCATGCAGCTGTTCCTGGTTTACCACTTATTGGTAATCTTCTTCAGTTGAAAGAAAAGAAACCCCACCAAACCTTTACAAAATGGGCTGAAACTTATGGGCCAATTTACACTATAAAGACCGGTGCTTCTTCTGTAGTTGTGCTCAATTCAACTCAAGTAGCCAAAGAGGTTAGTTGGAAGTTGTGTGTTTTTACCTTTTAAGTTCTGTTACACATATGGTTATGAGTTGTTGCTGTACATTAGTTTCCAGAAATCCAGGGCAATTGTGGCAGTTGGACCTTTTTTAGTGTTACCATGATTGTTGCACCAGAAACTCTACATTTTCGATGCTTTCTCTTTAGTGTTTTTCTTTACAATTTGACTTTCGAATGGCGATCTCAAAGTCAAATACTGATATAGGAGTTCTGCTCACATCCTAAAATTATATTTTAAAAGCTAATATGATGTTATTGTTGCTACAATATCCCTCTTGATGGATATAAATCAGTCTTTAATGGCCCCTTTTGCTTACAAGAACTATCAGGATAAAAGTTAAAGCATTATTTAATTTTAAACTGTGGATTAACAATATTAAACAGAAACACATCTTAGTTTTTTAGGTATTCTATTAACATTGTTTCTTCTCAATGATTAGGGGTTGTAGAGATCTCTCGCATTTCGTCAAAACTAATAAGAATAATTATTATTGATTCTGTATTTTATAGGCAATGATTGCAAAATTCTCATCCATATCTACTCGAAAGCTGTCTAAAGCATTGTCAGTGCTCACATGTGACAAAACTATGGTTGCTACAAGTGACTATGGTGACTTCCACAAAATGGTCAAGCGTTATATCATGACAAGCATGCTAGGTACTTCTGGCCAGGTATAGGTAACAATTTAACATCATACAATTGTAATAAGTGTTCTTGAGCGCCAACCACAAATTTTAATCGACTGAGGTCTAATAATGCCGTGATTGCACAAACTTCAGAAACAATTTCGGGACACAAGAAACATGATGGTTGATAACATGCTGAGCACTTTCCACACATTGTTGAATGATGATCCAAATGCTCCTCTGAATTTCCGGGAAGTTTTCAAGAATGAGTTATTCCGTTTATCCCTGATTCAGGTAAGCCTTCATTTAGTGTGATTAGTCATGCTGCTTCATAATTTTTACTGTCGTTCAACATACCTTGGTTAGAACTTCACATTGGCCTTCTGTGTACATAATAGTTTGTTTATTATTATATTTCTAAAATTGAGATTGCCTCTACAATTTTAGGCTTTAGGTGAGGATGTGAGTTCAGTCTATGTGGAAGAGTTTGGAAAGGTCATATCAAAGGAGGAAATCTACCAGGCCACGGTGGTTGACATGATGATGTGCGCAATTGAGGTCGACTGGAGGGATTTCTTCCCATACCTCAGCTGGGTTCCAAATAGGAGCTTTGAAACAAGAGTACTAACTACAGAAGGTAGGCGAACAGCAGTGATGCGAGCCTTGATTGATCAGCAAAGGAAAAGAATTGCTCGTGGAGAGGTAACAGAACAGCATACGTCAACAGTTTTGCTCAGAGAGAAAATAGAAAGGTTATTCTTGAATTCTTAAATCCATAAACTTCAATGCAGGCTAGGATATCCTATCTGGACTTCCTGCTAGCAGAGAATACACTGACTGATGAACAATTGCTAATGCTGGTGTGGGAGGCAGTCATAGAAGCTGCTGATACTACTCTGGTCACCACCGAGTGGGCTATGTTTGAGATTGCAAAGCACCCAGAAAAACAGGCAAGTACCGAAACTTGTTTTTTCACCTTCCAGAAAGACATGCAAGTTCTCATACTCCTTTGGTCACAATTGTTAACCACACATCTTTTGCACATCAGGATCGCCTTTACCAGGAAATCCAAGAGGTCTGCAGTAATGAGATAGTTACTGAGGATCACCTCCCACGGTTGCCTTACTTGAATGCAGTATTCCATGAAACCCTGAGGAGACATTCTCCAGTTCCACTAGTGCCTCCAAGATTTGTCCATGAGAACACAAACTTAGCCAGCTATGACATTCCAGCCGGCACAGAGGTGAGCACGAGGACAGCAATCTAGGTGTTGCATATTGTCTCGTAGCGTTTGTAATGTTGGCTGCTGACAGTTGAGTTCTAACATATTCACAAATATGCTAGATGATCATCAACCTGTTCGGATGCAACATGAATAAGAGAGACTGGGATGAACCTGAGGAATGGAAGCCAGAGAGATTTCTGGATGGGAGGTTTGAGTCTGCAGACATGTACAAGACCATGGCCTTTGGCGCAGGAAGGAGGGCCTGTGCTGGCAGCATGCAGGCGATGAACATCTCGTGCACAGCCATCGCGAGGTTTGTGCAAGAGTTCACCTGGAGGCTCAAGGAAGGCGACGAGGAGAAGGCTGACACCATCCAGCTTACAACCAACAGGCTTTACCCGTTGTATGTGTACCTTACACCTAGAGGAAGGAAATGAGCATCATTTCTGGGCAGGTTTTCGCACTTCTTCAGTAATCTGCTGTTGCAGTGTTGCCTGTGTATGAAACTTTGGGATGAGAACTCTGTATGCTGTTGTAATTTTTCGTCTGTGGTAGTTAATAATAAGAAGTGTACATCACGCAAGTTAGATACAAACTTGCAGCATATACTAATGAATCTTGATTACTATGTAGGTCATGTTACTACCCTGATGTTTGCTTGGTTCCATGAAAGATTATGCTACGTAGTTACGAACTTACAGTTTTTTTTTCCTATGAACCTTCAATGCAGAGTGATACTTGCTCTAGTTTAAGGTCTATCTGTTTTTGGCGGCTAATATGAATATGGTTAGTGGAACTAACTATGTTTGCTGGTATCCAAGGTTCCAATTGGACCGCCTTTCATGGGTGATTCGTTAAATAAATCATCTCTGGAAATCGTTCTATTTCCTCATGCAGCCATAGTCTATGACGCCGCCACCATATCCAATGGATGTCCATAATTTGAACTGCCTGTGGAAAGGAAGGAGACACTGAAAAAATCATTTCGTAGTAGTGTTAGTAGCTTGGCATAGTGTCGTTAGGCGCCTTGTTTGATGATACGCACTAGGCCTAGCTAGTTGTTAATATTACAAGAGATAAAGGACCCAAGCAAGACAGCAAAGAACGAATTAAAGCGGAGAAGGAATTAAATTGGATGAAGTACCGTCTGAAAATGGCCCACCGGGATAACAATGAGCACCAACAGTTATCACTTGTAGCAGCAGGGAGGCACCGACAGTAGACGGTACTCAAGCCTCTAGAGTCACCACCGGTCACTGCTGCAGAAAGTGTTGATACACACCGCCAAAAAATGAAGATAACGGACGGATGCTCGTGCGTCTGCAAATATGAGTTAGCGAAGTATGGCGTCATCGTCTGTAAATAGACAAAACGATGTCAACTGAAAGGCCTAAAACCATTTGCCTTGCTTAAGTGAGACAAACCGAAGAAAAATGGAATCATCTGGAGCACTGGCCGTACGAACGACGGTTCTTATAAGCAAAAAGCGCTTGTTTCTTGGCCACTATTGTAGTCAGCTCTTGAAATGGCCGTCTCCATCTGCAACAATGGTCATGACAACGCACACGGTTTCTACAATTCTAGCTTTGCTGTCTGCACTCTGCAATAACAATTGACATGACGTTAACGGTTTCTTTCTTCTGCCGTAATATGCGCAATGTTAGCCCTCTATTCCTGAAAATATGTAGAAAATCCAAATCCAAGTCCTGTTCATCTTCTTCGTCAACACTGCGAACTCTCCCGAACTCAATCTGTTGGAGTCCAAAATTAGTAGCAAACCGATTAGGCTGGGACCAATCGGTCAGACCGGTTCCTCCAGGAGGTCTGACCGGTCCTAGATCCTATAGCTGGTCTGGTAAGACCAACCGGTGGGCACGACTGGTCTCACCGGTCCAACCCTAATCCGAGTAGAATTGAGGAGTCCTAGTAGGTTAAGATTTGTAATAGGATTTTCTTGCGGGGCAAGACCTCCCCACCCTATAAATATAAAGGGCCGCGGCCGATTGAAGCTAACACCCAATCGAACAAAATATTTATCTTTACTTTATCTTGCTTTCCTCCTTCATCTCGACAGCGGTTGAGGATGTTCTGAGTGGTCTGCCAATCTCAGAGCAACCCTAGACGCATCATCCCTGACGGGTTCCCTCCAGGGGTGGTAAACGTAGGTTTGCGTGTTGCCCCTGTGCAAACCGGTCTAACCGGCCAGAGCCAGGAGTCTCGCGAGGTGAAGTTCCACCGCGCGCGATCTAGCGCAGTTCGTTGTGTTGGCCAGAAAAAGCATCAACACATTTTTGGTGACTTCGCTGGGGACGAAAGATCTGGTATTTACAACCGTTCTATCAAACCCTAGCTAGATGGGACCTACTACAGAAATCGACAAGGACAACATCATCATGGCCTCCATTGAAGATCTCAACGAGGAAGAGCGCCAGAAGTATTTGGCGGCAGAGGAGTACTTCAAAACGCAGTTCTTAATGGGCTTTAAGAAGGACCACTAGGGCACGGTGACAAGAGTGCAAGGTTTTGTAATGCCCTCGTTCAAGAGAAACGACAACAAGGTTGAGTTAATCAGCATTGTAAGCAAATCACCCTTAACCCATCTACACTTAATGAAAAGGTTAATCAACATGTTTTGGATAGTGATGAGCTTCTTGCTTCTTACATTGCACGTTTAGAATGACTAGAAGATATAGAGAAGGGGAAATCTGTTACATCGACTAATATATTACAAGTAGCGGTACTCCTCAAATTGATTCACGTGGGGTAGTGCATCCTAGCTCGTCGGCTACGCCAGGGGTTATTCTTGAAAATCCATTGTATGGCATGCCGCCCAACTTCTTCCCTGGTCAGATGCCGCCGGTCCAACCGCAAAAGCCGAACACGGCTGGAGCGGTCAGATAGGTCTAACCAGTGCGCTGGAGGTTGTGTCGGACTAGCCTGTGCCACTTGTTGTTGTGCCGAGTTCGGCTGCTCCTAGCCGTACCAATGTGCTTGAAAATTCTATGCCTTTATATAGTACAACAGTGCATACATCATCAATCACCTAACGTCATACTCAATGATGTTTTTGAGGCTTATAGGCTCTCTCTAGCTAATAGCATGGCCCATTTGAATAATATGAATACGGTAAATACAATGCCACAATAGCCAAATAATTCTAATTAGAGCGAAATTGCTAAATTTAAAGAAGATTTGGCTAATGTGATGAGAAATAAGCTTGGTGTTGATATTGCAACTCTAAGTTGTACCAAAAGCCATATAAAGTTTGATAATGTTCCCTTTCCTGTTGGTTGGCGTATGCCTGATTTTATTAAATTTAATGGTGATGATAACTAGACCACTTGGGAATATATTAGTCAGTTTACTGCTCAACTAGGTGAAGCAGGTTCCTACAATGCTTTGAAAATGCGATTGTTTTCTTTGTCTTTAACTTGAACTGCTTTTGCTTGGTTTTCATCCTTAGCTCCTGGTTCTATTGATTCTTGGGATCAATTATTACAGAAATTTCATGATCACTTTTATAGTGGGAGCTTCCAATTAAAATTGACAGATTTAACATTAGTTAGGTAAAGTAGAGATGAATCCATTTCTGAGTATATAAAACAATTCAAAGAAACCAAAAATCATTGTTTTAATTTGTCGATTTCTGATATGGATCTTACTGATATTGCTTTCAAAGGCTTAAGATCATCTATTAGGGATAGAATAGATGGTTATGATTTTCTTTCGGTTGCACAAGTACAAGTGAGAGCTTTAATCCAAGAAAACCGAATGAATAAAGAGATAGAAAGCTTTAAATCTCGTCGGTCCAATATGCACGCTAATGAATATGATTCTGATAGTTCGAACGATGATGATAATGATGTGTATGTTGCTGAGTTCGTGTGGCCTTCCAAGGCTAAGACTTATTCTTGTTCATCTCTTAAACCGGCTCATAAGGGTCGGCAAGAAGAGGTAAAATTTACTTTTGAAGTTTCCAAATGTGACCACATATTTGATGAATTGTTTAAGCTTGGAAACATTAAGATATCTCATGCCATACATCCACTTGAAGAGTTGAAAAAGCATGCATGTTGCAAGTTTCATAATTCTTTTTCGCATACTACTAATGTTTGCAATGTGTTTCGACAACAGGTTCAATCGGCCATAAACGAAGGTCGTTTGACTTTTCACGAGATGCAAGTGGACAAGACACCTTTCCCTGTCAACACCATGGATTTGCAACAGCCCAAGGTACTAGTTCGGCCACATCAAGCTGAAGCAACCAAAGGCAAGAATGTGGTAGTTGGGGAAGAGAGCCCGATTTGAGGGGCAAGGAGTTAACACGGGAAGTGGCATGTGAGAAGACTCCTGATGGCAGAGAGTCATTCAAGATCACCGTGAGAGCTCCTGGACACAGGGGGCAAGGGTGGACCGCGCCGATTGGTCAAAGACTGTTTGAGCCTGCTGAGCAGGAAAAATTGATTAGACCGGTTCAGGTGGCTGGTTAGACCGGTCTGGCCAAGGGTCGCCCCCGGATGTTGAAACCGAAGCGTCCGGAGATTCGAACATGGAAGCTTAACTTGGCCAAAGATCAAGCGAGTGATGCAAAAGGGAAAATCACATTTAACAAGCTTTTGGCCAAGTATTCCAACCAAAAGGCCGTTACAAGTGATCGGTCATTAAAAAAAAGAATGAGGTCACCCATGCACCAAGAGGGGCCATCTTCACCTCCAAGAGCAGCTAAAAGGTAGAGGGGTGAATGTTCTCAACAAAAGTAGTACCCTACCACATCATGGGCTCCTCCAACATCAAATTCACCATGCCCGGTGTGGGATGATAATGGAGTGATGTGGGTACCTTATCAGTCAGTACAGCAGTAGCCTTTCCATCCTAGATGGGGAGAATAAGAAGACCAGCTCTGGATAGGATTTCAGACCCATGCATGACCGTTTGGGTACCTTATCAAAGTGTTTTAAAAGTTATTAGAAACTTCATCCTCCCTTCTTTCATATTAGTATTTTTTGTTTTATGCTTTAGAGATAGAGAAATTTGTGATTTTTAGAATGAGGGAGAATAGAGCGATTTTATTTATACATGCATTCGAACTACAATTTTTGCATGTTATGCTTCATATTAGTTAAAGTACTTGATCAATATAAGGGTAGAGGAAAAGTAGAGTAAATTTATTTATAATTCGGTCCTTGCAAATATGAGCTAAATAAATTATGGAAAAATGGAGTAAATTTGTTCATAATTTGGTCCTTGCAAATATAAGCTATGTAAATGTGAAAAAATAGAGTAAATTCATTCAATCTTTGCCAAGAGCCATGTATATGCAACTAGAGGTCAAAAAATATATAATTTGGTCATTCATAATACTAATGTATTATTGCCGGATTTCAAAAAAAACAAAGTGTTATCTGATCAACATGCAAAGTGTTATCTAATCAACTGTTGTTGGAGGGAGTGGCGATAGTGGTGGGATCGTTGTTCCTCTCGCGTCAAGAGGAAAACCCCAGTTGGCCCTCATGACAAGCTTAAGAAACTTGGAGCATGGGAGAGAGTAATGCTTCGCCATTTGGAAAGATTTCATGAAGATGCTGCTGTTGCAGCTGGCTAGGAATCTCCTTTTGATGGTCGTTATGCTACATCGCCAGTCCTAGGGGTTTCAGGTCAAACAGATCCAACTCCTCCCTCATATGTGGTACTTGGTAGGAGGCACAAATACTCCCGAGGGTGAGGCCGGGTTAGCTAAACATTCATCTTCGCCACCCAAGGATGCTTAAAGACCTCCTTTGTAGTACTCAGTGGATGCTTGTCGTAGTGTATCATGTAATTTCGGTCTAATTTTTAAATTTGTGTATTTCAATCTAAACTTTTAGCAATAATTAAGTTTTAAGTTTGTGTTTTATGAAATTTGTATCAAGAAAGAGAATGAGAAATTTGTTATGCTTCATAATTGTGTGCATGATCGGAATATCTTTCTTTGGGTAATACTTTACTGGAACGGTAATGGATGTACAATGCTAACAAATGCTCCATGGAGTACATTAATGGCATGAGTGATTTTCTTCATTTGGCATAGGCCAATAAGCTGCCATCTGGTTTCATTTGTTGTCCATGCAAAAATAAGAAGGATTAGTCATCCAAAAGGACTATTCACGCCCACATATACTGTTCGAGTTTCGTGCCTAACTATTTTGTTTGGACCAAGCATGGGGAAAGAGAAATTATGATAGAAGATGACGACGAAGAAGATGATGATAACAACATTCCAGACTGAACTCAAGGAGGTACCTTTGCAAATGCTGCAATTGACGAGGCTGAAGAAGAGGTGGCTGTAGAAGAAGGTCTTGCTGATGATCTAGGTCATGTGTTGTGAGATGCAAAGGAAGACTACGAAAGTGTGAAGGAGTTAAAGAAATTCGAGCGTATGTAAGAGGACCATAAAAAATTATTTTACCAGATTGCAAAAAGGGGTACAAAATATTGGATACCACACTGGAAATGCTGCAATAGGAAGCAACAAATGGAGTGTCCAATAAGGGTTTTGATGAGTTATTAAAAATCATAAAGAACATGCTTACTGAGGAAAACAAATAGTCATCCTCAACTTATGAAGCTAAAAAGGTTGTTTTCCCTTTAAGATTGGAGGTACAGAAGATACACGCATGTCCTAATGACTGTATCCTCTATCGCGGTGAGGATTACGAGAAATTGGATGCTTGTCCTGTGTGCGGCGCGCTGCGGTATAAGATCAGGCAAGATGACCTTGGTGATTTTAAGGGATAGCCTATACCAAGAAGAGAGTTCTTGTGAAAGTTATGTGGTATTTCCCTCTAATACCACACCTAAAATATTTGTTCATAAACAAGGCACATGCAAAATTGATGCGATGGCACAAAGAAAAACGTAAGCAACATGAAATGATAAGACACCCCGCTTGGGCAATGTTTCTATTAATTTTTATCATGTTTTAATATTTGTTATGATGTTAAATATTTGTTATCTTAATTTTTTTAGTTTTTTTTAAAAAATGGATAAACATGCCAGCCCAATTCCGGACCGATTAGAATACCGAAACGTTCTAATCGGTCCAATATTGACCCTTGTAGAATGTTTAGTTATTCCAACAGGTCCAAAACTTAACCAGTTTGAATTTTTTCGGTTATATGTAGGGTGGGGGGTGTGGCGGCAGCGCCCTAACCCTAACCCTCATATAGACATCCTTCTTCGCAGATGCTGCACCACCACCACCGGTGCTCCTCTACAGCCGTCGCACCTCCACCGCCGTCCAGATCCTACTCCGCCTTGCTCCTCCGTAGTTGCCTCGTGCTTTTGTCAATGCCACCCTCTATCGTGGTGAGGTAGGTAGCCATCAGCTTCTTGGCCACCGCCTTGACCAGATCCATGGCAAGGCGTGGAAGGTGCTACTGTCTTGCACTCGGGCAGCGGCAAATGCGGCCACGCTCGAGGCCTGAGCAGCAGCGTCCTTGGCTGCAGCGAAGGCCCAGCTCCCATTCTTCAACGAGGACCTCGGTGACTGTGGTGGGGACAGTGGAGCTTTAGCCTGCTTCGTGGCAGTGATGTAAGCGCCACCGCCAAGTTCTACTCAAGTGATGTAAGCGCTGGAGTCGTTATGATCGAATTGCTCTTTTACCTAGTTAGACTTTTTCCTTTCGCATTATTATGTTCTGTTAGTTATCAGGATGAACTGCTAAGTTAGATTGCGCTAGTTTAATTCAATAGTTTCAATTGATGCTTATGTTGACAATGAAACTGCTAATATGTTGATCTTTGTGTTGTTTTATATATGTGTGTTATGTTCTATAACGTTGATGTTGATGTGTTATGAACTGCTAAGTTGTATGTTGACATGTCCAAATAATGATGAAAGAGTAATATATTGTTGCTATGAACATCTAGCATGTACACGTGCATATTCCTTTGAATGTGCATCTGTTGTACATGCAATTAGTTCATAATAATGTGCTGCTACTCATGGATCTGATGGGCCGCTAGGGGCCGGGCGGCTTGGAAGCCTCGTGACCCAGGAGTCTCATGAATCACGATATCTATACCTAATATTAAAAAGTATGTGTTTTTTTCAACCATCGTTAGGGGTTGCTTGGCTACGAGGTGCTAAACTTTAGCAGGGTCACATCGGATATTCGGATGCTAATTAGAAGGACTAAACATGAGCTAATTACAAAACTAATTGCACAGATGAAGTCTAATTCGCGAGACGAATCTATTAAGGCTAATTAATCCATCATTAGCAAATGGTTACTGTAGCACCACATTGTCAAATCATGGACTAATTAGGCTTAATAGATTCGTCTCGCGAATTAGACTCCATCTGTGCAATTAGTTTTGTAATTAGACTATGTTTAATACTCCTAATTAGTATTCAAATATCCGATGTGACAGGTGCTAAAGTTTAGCATGTTCCCAAACACCCCCAAATCATAGACGAGAGCTTAAAGGGGCGTGGAACCGGTGCGTGGCATACAGAGCGGGCATAAATCGGCCTCCACCGTGACATATATAGAAAACCATATAAAAACTGTCCACCACAAACCAGCCGCAAAACAAGAAAAAATATCAAAAGATAAGATTTTGAACCCACGACCTGCACCATTTAGAGACATAATATCCCACCACCAGGCTATGGCTACGCTTGCGACTTGGATTTCGAATTGTTGTTATTCGACCATCCGAACCAACGGTCCAATAGGTCCAACCATTATATTCGATTAACCAGTAGTCCAGGAACATCAATGGTTCAATAATTAACGACCTGCCCTGTTAACTTAATTTTATGCTTCCCACATCACCGAGTTCAGTATTTATCTTGTATGAAAATATTCTTGTTAATTCTTAAATTAATTTATTTATACCAATTATATAAATTTATTTTGAAGGTTTATCTTTAATGGTACGTCTTATATTATTGTCATTACTTTCCTCACAATGTCAATTCATTGGGCAAAATATCCATAGTTACCTGATGATCAGTATATGACTCTAAATTAATGATGACACCTGTTCATCGTAGCAACACGCGGGTATCGTACTAGTAATTATCAATTGCCTGGAGTCTAACATGTATGCCTAGACCACGCACAATACTTTCTGCAGGAGATGCCAAATACTTGCAAGGGGCCTTGTGGTCAAGCAGATTATTCTTGACCACGTTTTTTGACTCTTGGAGTGTTAGTCTGTCACGGAAGAGATATAATCTTAGCCAGTTGCGTAGGTGGTTTGAAACTACTCAAAGGTTGACTCGTCACTCATTCCTTGAGCATGACAACAGGTTGAAGAGGAGCCTCAAAATGTCTCTGCTCGGAGTTAACAAGAGATAAAGATAGCAACTCCTCCACACACATCACGGAACATTAGTAGAGAATAAATCTTCCATCTAGCATTTTTAGTCCCGCTCGTTTTTCACCTGGGACTAAAGGAGCTTTAGTCCCGCGTTCAAAAATCAGCTCCAACGGGGGTTCTTTAGTCCCGATCAATAATATCAACTGAGACTAAAGAGCCTCCTTTAGTCCCGGTTGTAACGGCTAGAAATAACAAGGGAATCTGGTAGGATATTTAGTTCCGGTTGGTGGTTCCAACCGGGACTATATCCACTCTTTTTTTATTCCCCCAATCTACTCTCTCTCCTCACCGACCTTAACTTATCCTTTCCCATAGACCTCTCTCTCCCCATTACTACCTTATCCTTTCCCAACCCATCACCGACCTCTCTCTCCCTCCACTACTTCCTCTCCTCCCTCTCCTCCTCTCTCCTCCCTCCACTGTCCGCCGCCGGCGCGGGGCCTCCCCGGCCATGCCGCCTGGCCGCCGTCCGTGCAGGGCCTCCCCGGTTGGGGCCCTGACCGCCGACGCGGGGCCTCCCCGACCGGGCCGCCTGGCCATCGGCCGCTGCCGCGCAGGGCCTCCCCGGCTGGGGCCCTGACCCACCGGCACCGGCGGCCCTCCCACAACAGCGAAGATGGGAACCAAATCGAAACTACACTTTTACTCGTTTTTCTTTTATGGCTGAAGGAAAAAACAGAGGCTCGATGTGAGTCAATGGTTCTGCACAAAGAGGAAAAGTTTTGCTAGCCCAATCATATCATGCGTAGTAAAGTCTTCCACGTGCTTCTACCAAACCGGGGTTGAACTACACATATCTTTTCCACATCCCACGCCTAGCGACTAGCGATCGATCGACTCGCGTCCCTCCCGTCATTTCGTATGCTCTATATATACTAGTATAAGAAGAAGTGAAAGAACAGAAGCGCGCAGCGCCCCTCCCGTTCCGTCTCCACCACTCTTCACGCTTTACTTCCACTCCCCCGCGCCCTGCCGTTTCCCGATGGAGACTGTGTTGGCATCTATCGCCGCCGGCGGGATGGTCGCAGCGGCCGCGCTCGCCGCGGGGGCCAGCCGGGTCGCGGGGCAAAAGGACCGCCTCAACGCACCCCCAGGTGACAATGCTGCCCAATCACCCTTCCCTATAGGCTACAGCTACTTGATCCGTCCGCTCCATCAGGATAGAAACCAAGCCGGTGGAAGAACTGAACTCTCTCTATTCCTTTTACTACTAGAATAGAAACATTGCACGGCGCATACCATACATACCCAGCACATGCATGACGCATGCACGCACCGTACTCATGAATGACCCCGATCCTAATTTTCTTGTTTCCTGGCATTTTCTCCAGTTTACATCATTCAAACAGAAATATTCCAAATTCAGTATTCTTCAAGGAAGGAAACTAAAGCTTTGGTTAATTGTTATTATGGTGTTATCATACAGCTGTTCCTGGTTTACCTATCATTGGGAACCTTCATCAGCTGAAAGAAAAAAAGCCTCATCAAACCTTTGCAAGATGGGCCCAAGTCTACGGGCCAATATACACTATAAGAAGTGGTGCATCTTCTATGGCTATCGTCAATTCAACTGAAGTTGCCAAAGAGGTAAAGTTCAAAGCTGAGCCTTTGCAATTATAGGAGTACAATATTTTTATGCTCTTCAGGGCAAAGTGTGACGGCTGATATTATGTTCTATCTCTTGCAGGCTATGGTTGCAAAGTTCCAATCCATATCTACTCGGAAACTACCCGCTGCAATTTCAGTGCTCAGTCGTGACAAAAAGATGGTTGCTACAAGTGACCATGGCGACTTCCATAAAATAGCGAAGCGCTATATTATGCTGAGCGTGCTGGGCGCTTCTGGCCAGGTATGGGTTATAACAAATTCAGTACCTACAGTTTTGCTGCAAGATTTTGAGTGTGTATAAGTCAAAATTTCTATCAAGTGAGGTGTAAAATTGGTGTGCTTGCACAAATTTCAGAAACAATTTCGGGGCATAAGGGACATGGTGATTGGTAACATGTTGAGCACCTTCCACGCATTGGTGGCTAATGACCCCAAAGCTCCTGTGAACTTCCGGGAAGTTTTCAAGGATGAGCTATTCCGCCTATCCTTGATTCAGGTAAGTCCATTTACTGGTTTACCTTTCGTGTCAATAACACTTTATAACTGTTATTAGCGCTTTATGAAGTTTTACTGTCAGTCTGTCCCAGATAACCTGTTGAACAACTTCACATAGGTCTCTTGCATTCCTTAATACAAAATAGAATGTAAGAAGGATTCGTTTAGTTACTTCTATATTGAGGATATGTGTGCTGTAAATTCAGGCTTTAGGTGAGGATGTGAGCTCGATCTACGTAGAAGAGTTTGGGAAAATTATATCGAAGGAGGAAATCTACCAGATCGCTGTGGTTGACCCGATGATGTGTGCTCTTGAGGTCGACTGGAGGGAGTTCTTCCCCTACCTCGGTTGGATTCCAAATCAGAGCTTTGACACAACAGTGAGTACAACAGAAGCTAGACGAACTGCAGTCGTACGAGCCTTGATCAATCAGCAGAAGAAAAGAATCGCACGCGGAGAGGTAATACATTGTCTACTTTGACAGTAATATTTGTAGGAAAACGAAAAGATTGTTTTTGAGTTATTGAATTATCAAACTCTGATTGCAGGCTCGGGTATCCTATCTGGACTTCCTGCTAGCACAGAATACACTGACTGATGAGCAAGTGACGTCACTGATCTGGGAGGCAATCATAGAAGCTGCAGATACTACTCTGTCCACAACCGAATGGGCCATGTATGAGCTCTCCAAGAACCAAGAAAAACAGGTACATTTGGAAGTCTATTTTTTCACTGGTTTATGGAGCTACATACATATTGCTAATCACATCGATTGTGCACATCAGGAACGTCTTTACGAGGAAATTCAAGAGGTATGCGGCAATGAGACAGTCACTGAGGATGACCTCCCACGGTTACCTTACTTGAACGCGGTGTTCCATGAGACCCTTAGGCGTCATCCTTCAGTTTCAGTAGTGCCTCCACGATTTGTCCATGAGGATACCAACTTGGCTGGCTATGACATTCCAGCCGGCACAGAGGTAATAAACACAACACAATTGAGTTCTAATGCGTTTGTACGTAAATGTTGCCGGCTGACAATTGAGTTCTAATGCATCCGTCTAAAAATGTTGACTGCTGACAATATGATGTATTTCACTAATGCACCTCTAATCATTCCAGGTGATCGTCAACCTCTATGGATGCAACATGAACAAGAACGACTGGGACGAGCCGGAGGAATGGAAGCCCGAGAGGTTTCTGGATGGGAGGTTCGAGCGTGCGGACAAGTTTAAGACCATGGCCTTCGGCGCCGGAAGGAGGGTCTGTGCTGGCGCCACGCAGGCTACGAACATCTCGTGCACGGCCATGGCGAGGTTCGTGCAGGACTTTGCCTGGAGGCTCAAGGAAGGCGACGAGGGCAAGGATGGAACCATCCAGTTTACGACCAACAGGCTTTACCCTTTGCACGTGTACCTCACACCGAGAGGAAGGAAATGAGCGGCAGTCCTGGTCAAACGGTTTTGGTAACTTTGCTGTCGGTGCCTGTGTGTGGCGAAATAAACTTTTGGGATGAAAACTCTATGCTGTGTGGTAGGTTTTCTTCTGTGGGAAAAGGTCCAGCCATGACTAAGTATCGTACAGAGCGTGGACAGCACAAAACTTGCATCATATATAGTGAATAGATTAATAGACAGGCCATGTTACACATATGTTTACTTGGTTACATGAATCTATACTATAATGTTCGAGTTGTTTTGAAAATATTTTTCACCCAAAGGTCATGCGTACAAATCCCTCCGTTACGCGATCGAGCATTGCACATCGCTATCCACGACAGCAATATTTGATGAAACTATACATGGCCAAACAGGCTGACCGGCCCGGCCTGGCACGGGCCTGTCCTGGCCCAGCCTGTTTTGGCCCTACCTGCATTGGCTCGGTCATAGTGGCGGGCTGGGCCGGGCCACCTGCTGTGCCATCTCATAGGCCTAGGCCCAGCCCTTGTAGGGCTTATACGGCCATGCTGGCCCAACGACCCGACATGCTAGGTGGGTCGGGCTACCTATTGCCCCGCTAAAAAAACCTCCAAACCGATGACAATTGATGCATAAATACATATAACAAGTCCACATAGCTAGAATTTCGATGGTTTTCACATACATATAGGGATACACATATACAAGTTGTCATGTACTGATATACATATATAAGTATAATATGTTCACACAATCACAAATATAACTATTTTAAATGGGTGAGGGAAGATATAGCGGGCCAAACCAGACCATCCAATTAAACAGGTTGTGCCAGTGCTGGCCCGCGGGTTGTGGCAGCGGCCCAAGACTGGCCCGACATACCGAGCCGTTCTGGCCCAGGCCCATCCTTAATTGGGCCAGGTCGTGCTGGTGCTGGGCCAAATCATGCTGGGCCTCATGCCTCCCGTTAGGCCCAGCCCGTTTAGCCATGTATAGATGAACACTCCGCGCAGGTGTTTCCAAACCTGATTTTTATTGTTTTCTCACCCACCCTCAACATACCCACCTTGTGTACACACTGTTGGGTGGTCTCGGCCTCCCCTCCCACGCATGTACCCATGCGCACATGCCCTGGCAAGTTCCCACGTTGCCCATACTCCCGCACAATCCCACCTTTCCACCAACTCTCGAATGTACTTGCACCTATCCACGCACCATCCTACATGCCCACCAACTAATTTGAATTTTGGATCTCACCACCTCCATTTCCAGTTTAAATTGTATGTCTCTGGTAGACTTTCAAATCCTTTAAATATTTATACATGATATTATTACTCATAATGTCACTATATATGAATGAAACTAGATGCTAGCATACATATATACATGTAGATAACATTCAGTTTTGTTTATAAAACCGGGTGTGGCATAAAAGATAACTACAGCGCAGCTAGTTGAGAGAACAATGATACTGAGATAAATTGCTAAGTACTTCTATGTTCTTCAATCACCTCTAGAGCACAGCAATAGGAGATAGAAGTACACACTAAGGGAGAGTAGATTCTAGCGATCTTTGTTTACATTGGAGAATGCACACTTCATGGGATGAGAAGGGAGCTGTCACATACATACACCTCTCTTATGGGCGCCTACCAGCCCTAGCCACTCTCATGTGGTGGATCCGAGGCGGTGCTAGTTTGGGAGGAGTGGCACCATGCTGGTCGAGGAGGGAGTTGTGGTGCCTATTGGGGAGAGCAGTGGCGCCGTGCGGATCCGAGCTAGTGTCGGTTAGGAAGGGACAGCGTTATGTGGATCTGGCAGGCAAGCAGCGGTGGCAGCAATGTCGGAGCCTAGGTTTAGGGCCAATAGAGGAAATGAGGACATGTCAACTTCAAAATAAAGGTGCGGCTTATAACTTGAAGCACAAAGGTAACATGCGTTGGTAACCTGTTACCAATGCATTATCATTTGTAATGTGCTTCAATGAAGCCCGTTACAAAATTGCAAAGCGAAGAAACGCTTTTTTAGTAACGGGCTTTGGTAATGCCTGTTACCAATGCCA
Source organism: Setaria italica (assembly GCF_000263155.2). Lineage (NCBI taxonomy): Eukaryota > Viridiplantae > Streptophyta > Magnoliopsida > Poales > Poaceae > Setaria > Setaria italica. The sequence goes on from NC_028453.1 coordinate 35,776,104, forward strand.
TTGGTAACGAGCGTTGTTAATATCCGTTACATTTTACGTGTCAAAGGTAATGGGTGTCATGGTGGCTGGGGTTCGGGTCCCGACTTCAAGGTCTTACTAGTAACATGGATTATTGAGCCCGTTACTTATTCCACATTAGCTAAAATACGTTTTCACGTAGTGAAATACACAATTTTTTATGTTAGTGATGATAACCAAAAAACTCACATGACCTCCTTCAGTTATGCAAGCAAGAATAATTTCTAAATTCACACCACCTACTCTTTTTTTCTACTCCCTCTGTTCCAAATTATTTCTATATTATTATGCATCTAGATATAGTATATGTCTAGATGCATAATAATATTTATGAATCTAGAAAAATCAAAACGACCTACAATATTTATAAATCTAGAAAAGTCAAAACGACTTACAATTCATTTATTATCATTAGCCCTTTTCAAATTTGCTCTTGCTTGATGAGTGCGTTAACTCCGTTATGATACGTCCGCTTACAGTTGATTGCCATGTTTGGATTAGTGCTATTATTACGTGGTCTTGATGTTGACTGCAGAGACTTCTTCCCGTACCTCCATTAAGATCCGAAACAGGAGCTTTTCAAACAGAGTGCCTGCTAGGTTGCTACAGTAACGAAGCATAGCAGTAGACGTACGTGTTAAAATAACATTATGCACCTATATATCCGTCGCGCCAGTAAAGTAGGCGTAACGACTGGAACCAGATCGGCGATTAACTACACTTTTACCCCCTTTTTTTTTCTCGCTGAGCCTTTAGCAAAAACAGAGGCTCGATCTGATTGAACACCGTTAGACTGTTACTAAGATCGGACGCAAATAGAATAGTATTGCAGTAAAGAAAAGTTTACTAGCCCCACCATATCACGCACGGTCTCCCGTCACGTGTTTCGACTTTCGACCAAGCCGTGGTTGACGGTGAACACGACCTCTAACTATCGGGCTTGCTCCTCGCTCACTCATCAGTCCTCGCCTCAGCGGCATGTGTCGCGGAGCGCGCTCTTTTCCACCTCACGCTTGGCGACCGGTGACTCCGGTCCTCTGTTTCTCTTCGTATAAGAGGAAGAACAGAACGCCCCCTCGCTCCCGCATCCACGTCCACGGGCCGGGCTCCAGTCTACTCCTCCCCCGCGCTCCGCCGTTTCGACCCCCACGAACGACAGCGCAGCGCACTCGATCGAGCCGTCCCCGATGGAGACCATGTTGGCATCCCTCGTCCCCGCAAGCGGCACGGCGGCGGCGGCGGCGGCTGCCGGAGGGCTGGTCGCGGCGGCCGCGCTCGTCGCGGGGGGCGGCCGACTGGTGGGGCAAAAGGACCGCCTCAACGCGCCCCCAGGTGACCATCCCCACTTACCCTGGCCCCCGTTCCTTCCGGATAGAAATAGAAACCACACTAGTGGAAGCACTGAGCTCTCTCTATTCATGATACATACAAGTACGGCGCGCATACATTATATACTACCACATTCATGATGCATGCACGCACGCACTCGTACTCGTGAATGCATGATATATCCTATTGTTCTTGTTTCCTAGGTACTCCTTCCGTTTCAAATTGTAGTTTGTTTTGGCTTTTCTAAGTCCGTAGATATTATTATACATCTAGATATATACACTAAATTTAGGTGCATAGCAAAAAGCTAAAAACTATGCACCTAAAAAGCCAAAACGACCTACAATCTAGGACGGATGGAGTATAAATTATAATCCTTTTAGTTTCTCTAGTTACATAATTTTTAGCTATGCACCTATATATACGCTATATCTATATACATAATAAATATTATGTACATAGAAAACGTAAAATAACCTATAATTTGGAACATATGGAGTATATAAATGAATGGGATGAATTGGTCTAATTCTTATTAAAATTTCATAGGACGATTCATATAATCAACCCATTTCAATTTAAAAGTGAATTGATTACACAACAAAATTAACATCCCTCAAATCTCGAATAAGGGGTTGGCCAGGGAAGGTATAGCACTCCTCCTGTTTTTATATAGATGACGTTTAGAATAAGGCTAATTAGTTCATTAGAACTGAGGGAGCATAACAAATCAATTACATTACATTGGCAAACTTTTTCCCATATAAACTCCTTTTTTATAATAACAAAAGATAATTATCAATCGGCTATAGGATCAATCATATTTTTTTAGAAAAAGGAAATTGTTTATAGCCTCTACAACCTCACACAACAAAAATTTTTACAACATTCTCAGCTGATAATAAAATTGGGAAATGAGTATACACATAGAAGTTACATGTTCGGTCACTCCGCTTGCATATGCGGATGGATGGCCTTGACATTCTTTCTCACATTTATCAGCATGGTTTCTAATGCTACAAAAGGAATTAATAGCTTTCTTTTGGGGGGGGGGGGTTAATGGATTTTCATTAGTCTAAAGTGTTTACTTTATCATATTTATTTCGTGACTGTACTTGAGCATGTTTTTCATTATGAGAAAGGAAGCAATACAACCTAGATGCTGGACTCACCCAAAAATAGCGAGAGCGGGCTGGAAAGAAGTGTATACTTTATCATTCATTTTGAGTGCGCTTGCGAATATTCAACTTCCCCTCTAGAAATGTACTACTCCCTCCATCCCAAATTATAGGTCGTTTTGGCTTTGTTAGATTCATAGACTTTATTATGCACTTAGATATACTCCATGTCTAAATGCATAATAATATATATGCATCTGAAAAGCTAAATGATCTATAATTTGGAACGGGTGGAGTAGTATACTACTCCATGGTCTGCTTCTGTCAATTATACTAGTCAACAGTGGACCACGCACAATACTTTCCGCAGGACATGCCAAATACTTGCAGTGCCCTTATGGTCAAGCAGATTGACTTTTGGAGTGTTAGTCTGGCAGGAAGAGAGAATCTTAGCCAGCTGCGCTAGTGGTTTGAAATTGAGTAGGAAAGGTTGACTTGTGACTCACTCCTTGAGCCAAGTTGGAGAGAAGCCTTCAAACGTCTCTGGTCGCAGTTAACAAGAGATAAAGATAGCAACTCCTTCACACACCACCGAATTCCGCCATGCATGTTATTAGTGGAGGGAACAATGAACTGACAGCAACAACACTATTAAGTGTTCATTATCGCCACTTAATTTCCTCCGCATATTTTGCTCTTACATGAGTGCAGTAGCTCCATTATCTCCCTTAACAGTTAGATCGGCATAGTTCTGATTACATCATTCAAACAGACATATTTCAAATTCAGTCTTCTTCGAGGTGGAAAATAAACTAAATGTTTGGTTACTTGTTATTGTGGTGTTATCATACAGCTGTTCCTGGTTTACCTATCATTGGGAACCTTCATCAGCTGAAAGAAAGAAAGCCTCATCAGACCTTCGCAAGATGGGCCCAAGTCTACGGGCCAATATACACTATAAGAACAGGTGCTTCTTCTGTGGCTGTCCTCAATTCAACAGAAGTTGCTAAAGAGGTAAGTTCGTTCGAAGCTGTGCCTTTTTTCACAATTTTACGTTACTGACTGATATGCCCTTCGGGGCAAGTGTGGCTTGCAGGCTATGGTTGCAAAGTTCTCATCAATATCTACTCGGAAGCTATCTAATGCATTGTCAGTGCTCACTTGTGACAAAAAGATAGTTGCTACAAGCGACTATGGCGACTTCCATAAAATGGTGAAGCGCTATGTAATGGTGAGCATGCTGGGCGCTTCTAGCCAGGTATGGGTTATAACAATTCCAGCACCTGCAGTTTTAATACAAGATTATGAGTGTATAAGTCAAAATCTCTATCAAGTGAGCTGTAAACTGGTGTGATTGCACAAACTTCAGAAACAATTTCGGGGCATAAGGGACATGGTGATTGATAACATGCTAAGCACTTTCCACACATTGGTGACTGATGATCCCAAAGCTGCTCTGAACTTCCGGGAAGTTTTCAAGAATGAGCTGTTCCGCCTATCCTTAATTCAGGTAAGTCTACATTTACTGATTTACTGTTCTTGCCAGTAATTCTCTATAACTGTTAGTAGCCCTTTCTGGATGTTTACTGTCAGCCTATCCCAGATAACCTGTCTCCTGCAATTACTACAAAATATATAGAATGTATGAAGGATTCGTTTAGTTACTTGTATATTGAGAACGTGTGCTGTAAATTCAGGCTTTAGGTGAGGATATGAGCTCGGTCTACGTAGAAGAGTTTGGGAAAAGTATATCAAAGGAGGAAATCTACCAGACCACTGTGGTTGACCTGATGATGTGTGCTCTTGCGGTCGATTGGAGGGATTTCTTCCCATACCTCCGTTGGATTCCAAACAGGAACTTTGAAACAAAAGTGAGTACAACAGAAGCTAGGCGAACTGCAGTGATACGAGCCTTGATCAATCAGCAGAAGAAAAGAATCGCACGCGGAGAGGTATGTAATACTTAGTCTACTTTGACAGTAAAGTTTGTTCTCGAGTTATTGAATTATCAGTCTCTGATTACAGGCTCGGGTATCCTATCTGGACTTCCTGGTAGCACAGAATACACTGACTGATGAGCAAGTGACAACACTGGTCTGGGAGGCAGTCATAGAAGCTGCAGATACTACTCTTGTCACAACCGAATGGGCCATGTATGAGCTCTGCAAGAACCAAGAAAAACAGGTACATTTGGAAGTTTATTTTTTCACTGGTTTCTGGAGCTACATACATATTGCTAATCACATCGATTGTGCACATCAGGAACGTCTTTTCGAGGAAATTCAAGAGGTATGCGGCGATGAGACAGTCACTGAGGATGACCTCCCACGGTTGCCTTACTTGAATGCGGTGTTCCATGAGACCCTTAGGCGTCATCCTCCAGTTTCACTAGTGCCTCCACGATTTGTCCATGAGAACACCACCTTGGCTGGCTATGACATTCCAGCCGGCACAGAGGTAATCATCACAACAATTGGGTGCTGACATCAGAGTTCTAATGCATTTGTGTAAAAATGTGTGATTGCTGACATGACAATATCTCTAATCATTCCAGCTGATCATCAACCTCTACGGATGCAACATGAACAAGAATGATTGGGACGAGCCCGAGGAATGGAAGCCAGAGCGGTTTCTGGATGGGAGGTTTGAGCAGGCGGACATGTTTAAGACCATGGCCTTCGGCGCCGGGAGGAGGGCCTGCGCTGGCGCCACGCAGGCGACGAACATCGCGTGCACGGCCATCGCGAGGTTCGTGCAGGACTTCGCCTGGAGGCTCAAGGAAGGCGACGAGGACAAGGACGACACCATCCAGCTTACGACCAACAGGCTTTACCCGTTGCACGTGTACCTCACACCGAGAGGAAGGAAATAAGCGGCTGTCACTCCTGGGCAGGTTGCTTGACGGTTCTGGTAATTTTGCTGTTGCGTGTGTGTGGTGAAATAAAGTTCTGGGATGAAAATCTATAGGGTTTTCGTCCGTGGAAAAAATGTCCACCAATGACAGTATCATATAGAGCCTGGACATAAACTTGCAGCATATATAGTGAATAGGTTAATATATAGCATACAGGTTCACGTTATTGTTACCCTGATGTTTACTTGCTTGGTTCCATGAATGATAATATGATATATGCCGCTACAGTCTTGGTTGCTCCGATGAACCTTTGTTGCAGAGTGATTATATAGTCCTCCTTTTGAGGAGAACGGGGGAGAGCATCCCACCTTTTCATTCATTATGGAGCTTCTTGCAAGCTCATTAAACATATATAGGAAAAAGTCCATTTTACTCTTCTCACCTATTCACTTTATCCATCCCAACCCCTAACGTAAAAGTTAGCTTAATTTAGTCCCTCCTTCTATTGATACCGGATCAATTTAACCCCTAAGCAGGATTCACATTTGATTTTGTCTACATGGTATGGTTTTGACCGGTCCCTAATCATTTTGACTGCCATGTAATCTGGAGGTCAATAGTGTGACGTGGAAATGTTGCACGTTGCTCCTGAGCCAAGCCGATCGGAGCCGAAGCGTTGTCGCACGTCTGAACTAGCCAGCGCCGATCCGTCACTCGTGCACCGTCCGAGCCGAGCTTGGCATCACAGGCTCACAGCCGTGGATGCATCTCGTTAGTTGTAACTTGTAAACTGGAGGCCCAACCGAGCATGCTCATGCTGACGTGCAACTGCAACAAAAGGACAAATAAGGACAAATTGAGTAACTGACTGGCCAGTCTTAGCTGTTCTGCATTATTTGCATTTACAAAGAGCCACACAAAACCATGAAGAAGCACCATTATTCCTTTTGCATTTAGAATTGCCAAACCGATACATAACTTCTTAATTTCTGATACACTTCTGAAACATCATTGTAGTACCGTCAGTGGAAACAGGAAAACATGCAGTATTTTAGTGCTATCAGGTTAACACTTTTAGACGGCACACCAAAGCTATCAAACACATAGGAGGGATGTATAGAAGTTCAAAATATCACAAAACAAATTATAGCTTATAAAAGCAGTCACTGTCAGTTCCCGGCTTCATATTTTGGCTTCCAAAATGCTATCACTTTCAGTTGATAGCCTGCAGTGGGCATTCTCACCAATAGCTTTCATAGTAATATGAGGCCTAACACCTACATAATTGGGAAAATGGTAAAATGATCGCAACTTTAAAACTTTTGGTTGATGGTTTCAGTTGACTTCTTCTTGTGTATGTGCTCCAATCTACAGACATAAATACAATTAAGTTTAACTGTTTAAGTAATGTTGCCACTGGAAGATAACGAAGAGAACCATGTCCACAATGAAAACCTTAATGCCAACATACCTGGAATATTGTAGTTACTCTCAAACGCTTTTCACTTGCAGCATTTAGTAGTTGCATTCTTTCTTCTCTTACTAACCTGACACAGCAAACCCATCATAGTTAGTAGAGTAACAAGGCAACGACAAAAAACAGAACAAAAGTGAACAAGAAACAAGGCAACAGAACAAAAAACAGAATATTGTAGTTACTCTCAAACCCAGTTCGCTCTCAAACCCAGTTCGCTATTGATCAAGAACTTAGTCTAGTCTAATATTAGTTTGGTTATGTTTATCAGCTTTGGCTGCCAAAAAAGGACGAAGAAGATACAGTAGTACCAATGACACTAGTATCATAGTATGATGTAGCATACAAGATTCAGGAAAGATCACTAATCGTCCAAATAAACCTACAGGTTGTACCAAACAATGTACTCTAAAGAAATAATGCATGTGCACATACATGTAATTTAAGTCGATCGAGTAATTGGCATCTATATACATGAAAATTCACTTACCATCGTAACTCCACTATTGATGTCAGCATTCAGCAATTCGAGAAATTGGAATAAGTGATTGCATTAAGGAAGCTAACAAGTTTAGGAGCTAGCTAAAAGCAAGGCTTGCGGTTAGTCATTGGATGACCATATGAAGACTGACAAAACTAAAGAAGTTGTTACTAACGAAACTGAATCTGAATCTCTACAGACTACATTCGTGATACCTGAGATGGCAAATTTGCAAAAGAATCTCAATCAATCCATCCCTCCAACAAATTAGCCTACCCACCATGCATTTGGAACCCTACAACATCTCAATTAATAATCCATCTCATGGAGAACTTGCCCTACCCACCATGCAGCAACAATCCTAGCTGACTGTCATCCAATATTGCAGAAAAATCAGTACCCTAAATTTCAAATCACTCACCTCAGTCCCGTCATGGTCCACGATCCACTGGCGTCGTTCCGATGGTCCAGTTCCTTTGGCGGCGGAGATGATGAGCAACCATGAGCGGAGAACAGAACTGAGCAGGGAGAGATGGGTGCAATGGGATGTGGTACTTGGGCGGTTCACGTCTCACGGGAGTTGAGGCGATGCGGCTCGTCTTGGCGATGGCTTGCTCAAGCCATTTCTAAATGTTAAGCGGTGACGAAGCAAAATGGCTCGGCTCAGGCACAAACCTACCATGTCACACACCCAACCAAGTTTGACACTGGTCAAAATCATGCCACGTAGGCAAAAATCGAGCATGACTCCTGCTTAGGGGTTAAATTGATCCGGTATCAATAGAAGGAGGGACTAAATTAAGCCAACTTTAATGTTAGGGGGTGGGATGGATAAAATTAATTGGTGAGGAGAGTAAAATAGACTTTTTCCTTAAACATAAGGTTCAGCAATTTTACAAAACCCAACCCAACACAACACAATACCTAGAGAACCGATAGGACAACATGATAGCGCAAAACACCCCCACAATGCAAATCTAGAACCAAAGATTAAGATCAAAAACCAACACACTCAACCATATGGGGGCAAGACACCTTTTCACTGGTCTATGTTACCACCCAACAAAACTATACTCTGTCGATCCCCATTCCACAACTGTAGAGCATTGAGTTGAAGAGCCAACAAACGACAGTCTTGATTGTGATACCTTGGAAGGCCGTCCGGGATCCAATTGACACCCTTCTACGTCCTTTCTGGGAAGGAAACCACAAAGGAGGAAGAGCCATTGAGAGGAGAACGAGAAGATCCAATAGAGGGGATCATGATCCCGCTAACCCAGCATATGATGAGGCAGTGCAATCAAGGAAGGAGGATGTTGACAAAGCAGAGGCGTTGGCAATAAACACTTCTGTCGTTGTCAGGATCGGCGGATCAAGACTTAGACTAGTAAATTTCTTTTATGCGCGTAAGCCTCAGGTGGTTGCGTGGGAGACACAAGTTTAGACTGGTTCGGGCAAAGGAAGCCCTACGTCCAGTATCGAGGATGTTCGTGTTGCCCACGCGGGGTTCTGTAGTAGGGGGTTACAGACGGACGAGAGAGGGACTGGTCCCAGGTCTCTTTATGCTCGCGCTCTCGGGAAGAGTCGCTGTGTGCTATGGCTTGTGGGAGAGGAAGCCGATCCCCGCTCCGGCCCCGGGTTCCGCCTTTTATATCGCAAGGGGGGTGGCCGGAGTTACAGTTGGGATCAGGTAAAGAGAACTGTAAAGAGTAAAGAGTAGAATGGTAAAAATCATGGCAGGAAGGAGGAGCGAGGTCCCAGGCGTCCGATGCCTCTGCCGGACCTGGGTGAGCGCCCGCGCGCATGCCGGAGGGGGAGGCCGCCGTATGCCAAGTGTTGTTCCTCCCTATGGATAGCTCCTTCGATGTTCGTAGGTATCAGATCATGATGAGGGCGTTCCGTCGTTTCCCCAGCGTCCGTTAGGGAGGACGGTGGATGCCGCTGCTCAGGCGATGGTTGCTGAGAGGGAGAGCGTCACATCCGTGCTGCTGGATGCGCGGGACCCGAGGGTGCGTGGGGCCCAAGGACGGGCCGCTCTCTCCTTTGCCCCGATCGGCGCAGGCCATGAGTACCCTGCGACGAATGGGAGCCGACCGCCGGCACTGTAGCCTGTACAAAGCGGTTGTGCACGGGTACTTGCATCGGGTTGCGTGAGGAGCGCGGTCGCCCTTCCCTCCGCCAGGCCTGCGGCGCATTTATGGTGAGGCCGACGGGGGGACCCACAGGACTTTGTCTGTCTCGCCCGTCTGGACCGTATCCGAGGAGGATCCCTGCCCCGGGGGCCCCAGCGCGCCCGACCCCTTCGCTTGGGGTCGGACGAGGCGGAACTCCGTGGCGAGGGGTCGGGTGCCCCCGACCCCGGGGTCGGGCGCGGTCGGGCGAGGCGGAGACTTTGCGGAGGGGGGTCGGACATTCCCGATCATGGCGCCTTGGTCGGGCGAGGTGGAGCTTTGATCACGCCTAGGTGGGCCCGGGCCTCCGTGTCCGCTTCCTTAAGTGGTGTCTTAGGGGAGCATTAATATTTTCCCCCCAACAGTAGCCCCCGAGCCTGTGGTGGAGCAGGAGTGCTCCTCCGGAGGCTTCTTTCACTGCTTTGCCGCGGGTTCGGTGTTATGGCGTGCTTGCTTTGTTTCAGCCTGGCTGGGGGAAACCTGCAATTTGTGACCACACGCGTGGTAGTTGGTTGCGAGACTAGCCCCCGAGCTCCTGCTCGTTGCAGGAAACCGATCGGGAGGCTAGGTCGACTTTTTTGATCGCTGCCCCTCAAGCGTCCGTTCGCTAGGACGGAGGGGTCGAGCCGGGCCACGTTATCCGCGTTGGACGAACCGTGGTGCTTGTTTGAGCTGCAAACGGGTAAGTTCGAGTGGAGTCCCGGTCCCCGTTCGGGGGGGTCCGGCTCGGGCCAAGCTGGTGGCGTACTCCAATTTCCCGGCGGCCAGTTCATATAGTTCCCGGACCCGTTCGACCGGATCTGGGGGCTCGTTGCCTTTCCCCGTGGAAAAACCATGAACTTTATACCGGGCGGGACTCGAACGTGAGGTTGGGGCGCCCTTGGCTTTCGCTCGCCTGGGTATTGGCCGCTAGCGGACCCGTCCCTTCTCACCCCTTGCTCGGGGGATGTCCTGAGGCAGCTGTCGAACCCGTGTTGGGCCAGCTTTCGAACCTCTGGACCGTAATGGGCCGTAGGGGCGTTTTCAGCCCTGTATCCCTTTCTTACCTCCCTGTGGACCTTGGGCCGGAGCGGAGCGTTTGTTGCGCCTGGGCCTAACGTGGGGGGCGTCGTGGGCGCGTTACCCGGGAAGTGGAGTTATGGAAGCGTCGTCCCGCGAATCGAGGAAGATAGGATATTTTCGCGGCCGATCATGCGCGCGGTTTTCGAAAAGGAAACGGGCGTGGCACGAGTGTACCTGGCGCCGCATTTATGGCGGCCGGGGCGTCGATTTGGCTTCCCCGGTACCTTTCCTATAAAAGCAGGAGCTCGCCGCGCCGGTTCCTCTCTCCTTTCGCATTCGAGCCTTCTTGCCTTCCACTTAGTTCATCCGCGCTCGCCTCGTTCCCTTCGCTCCAAGCCGCGCGCTCTCCTTCTCGTCTCCGTCGATCTCCTTCCTCCTCCGGCGATGGGTTCCTTGGGAGTTTCTCACTTCACCTCCTCTCGCGCCGAGGGCCTGGTGCGGAAGGGGCTCCTCTGCGAGAGGACGGAGGCGGGCGAGTGGGAGCTGCCGGGGCCGGAGCAGGTTCCGTCGCCTCCCGCCAGCTACGTCGTCTCCTTCGCTCACTTCCATGAGCGGGGATTCGCTTCCCCTCCGAGCCGCTTCTTCCGCGGACTCCTCCACCACTACGGGCTCGAGCTCCAGCACCTCAACCCCAACGGGATCCAGCACATCGCGGCGTTCATCGCGCTGTGCGAGGGATTCCTGGGCATTGAGCCCCATTTCGCACTGTGGAAGTACTTCTTCACAGTGAGCCTGTACCAGAAGGCGGGGAAGGCCGGGAGCCAGCAGCGGTCGCCTCCGGTGCCAATCGGGTGCGCCGGGATCCATCTTCGTCACACTCGCTCCAAGGAGTACATGACGGTGAAGACCTCGGTGTCCCACAAGGGGTGGCACAATCAGTGGTTCTATGTGAAGAACTACCCGGACTCCCCCCTGCCGGCTTTCACCGGCCGCACCATCGACGCGGCACCCGAGGTATGGGCGTACGGGCCGGTGGAGAAAGAGAAGAAGCGGTTCTCCGACTTGCTGCAGGCCATCGAGCAGCTGAAGCGGAGTGGGCTCACCGGCGCCGGGGTCATCGGCACGTACCACGCCTGGCGGGTGGCGCCGCTGATGCTCCGGGCCCGGCCGCTTGGCGCCATGACCCCCGACGCGTCGCCCGAGGGCACCGCCCTGGCGACGGGTGCGCTCGCCGCCTCCGAGATCCGGCAACGGCTCCAGGAGGCGCTGGAGGACAGGGACGTCGACTACCCGATCCTTGGGCATCCGCCGATGCGCCCGGAGCCGGGCTTCGTAGACCTGGTAGGGAGTTGGGACATTGTTTTCCTTTTCTTTGTGTCTTGCTATTTGCTGTTCTGATGCAGAGCCGTTTGGCGCTTGCAGGGCTCGCTAACCCGGGTCGCGGACTCCCTCCCGCCGGTGTCGGAAGATGCCGAGCGGAGGGCTCGCAACCGTCTCCATGCCGAGGCGCAGAAGCGCCGCAAGGACAAGGAGACGGCGAGGAAGCGGAAGAAGGCCGCCAAGGAGCTCCAGCGGCGGCGGAGGGGGGCGGTCGTGTTAGACGATGACGACGACGACGATGAAGATGAAGAGGAGGAAGAGGAGGAAGAGGAAGAGGAGGAAGAGTTGGTTCCCCCCCGATCGGGGGCTTTGGTGATTCGTGATGCGCCCCCGCAGAAGGCCGCGGGGGGTGAAGCGGCGGAAGCGTCCGCCTGGGCTTCGGCTCCCCCGGGCCCTGGGGCTGTGCCTCAGGGGCCGACACAGCGCGCGCCCCAGGAGCTGGCGCGGACCGCCCCTCAGGGGTCGGCGCAGGGCGTCCCCCGGGAGCAGGTGCGGGACGCCACCCAGGGGTCGGCGCAGGGCGTCCCCCAGGAACGGGTGCGGGACGCCCCCCCGGGGTCGGCTTAGGGCGTCCCCCAGGAGCGGGTGCGGGCCGCTCCCCCGGGGTCGGCACAGGGCGTCCCCCAGGAGCGGGCGCGGGCCGCTCCCCCGGGGTCGGCAAGGGATGCCCCCCCCGGTGTCGACACGGAGCGCCCCTCGGGGGTCTTCAGAGCCTGCCTCCACCGCCGTGCCCGCCGGTGGAGAGCAGCGAGGCGGCGACAAGCGGCCGTTGCCAGATGCCCCGGGGTCGGCGTCTGGCTCCGAGTCAAAGCGCGCGCGCCGCCCCTGTGCTTTGAGGGCGTAAGTTGGCTTTCCCTATGTGTCATTCTTCTCCTCTTTTTTTGTTTGTTTCTGCTGACGCCTGGCCATTGATGGGGAGCGCTTCTTCTCGTGGCCTCACCCTGCAGCTGGCACCCAAGAAGGCGCTGCGGATGTCGACCTCCTCCGGGGGGCGGGCCGCGGCCCCGCCAGCAGCGAGCGGCGGGGTTCCTGGTGTGGCTGCAGGTCCCCCCACGGAGGTGGCCCCTGCGGAGGCGGCCGGCGGAGCGGTGGCGGCGTCAGCCGCAGGAGGGGGAGCGGGCTCCACTCCGCCTTCGGCTCCTCTGATCGCCCCTTCTGCTCAGGGCGTGATCCCCCTGGGCCCTCAGGCCGGGGAGGTGATCGACCTCGACGCCGACGAGGCGGAGGAGGTGGTGGCGACGGGAGGCACGGCGGATGCCCCCGCCCCCGCTGCTGTGGTGGGATCAGAGGCGGAGGGGGCGCCTGCTCCCGGAGGCGCGGCGGCGGCAGAGGCAGCGGTGACGGAGGCCGGGGCCTCCGCCCCGGTCACCCCCGCGGGAGTGACTCTGGCAGCTGAGGTGGAGGTACCCACAGGGGTACCGTTGGCAGCCTCGGCGGCGACGAGCGTGCAGGCGCCGGGGCCGTCGGCGGGTCCGGCGGCCTCTAGCGTCGTGGTGCCATCTTCGACGGCGACGTCAGGGTCAGCTCCTGTCTCAACCTCGGCTTCCTCTATCCCGAGGGCGTGGAGAGGGTCCGTCCTCCGCTGGTCATCCCGTGATGACCCGCCGAGGCACCTCTTCGCGCTGGACGCCGCCGCCGAGTGGCATAGGTGGTAGGCGATGCATGGCGGCGTCGCCCAGGTGCAGGCGGCTCTGACTTCGGCGCTGGGAGTTCTGGCCAACACCGTGGTCCCTGGCAGCTAGGTATGTTATTCCTACTGCTTGGTGATGAGTACCTCCTTTTTTGCCTTTTTTGCCTTAAATGGCGTATTGCTTTGCAGGCTCTTCAAGAGGGCAGCCGGGGGAAATCTGATTTCCTCCGGCGGCAGCAAGGTCTCTGGGAGCATTTCAACACCGAGAGGGAGCGCACCAGGGACCTGTCCCTGCAGCTTGGCGCCGCCCAGGGGGCCGTCCGCGACCTAGAGGGGCGCGAGCGGGCGGCGTTAGAGGGGACGCAGCGTGCGGAGGCCAGGCTCCAGGCCGTCGCTGAGAAGGCCCACCTCGACCTCGAGGAGTTCCAGGCCGTCGTGGAAAGGGCCCGCCGCGATGCTGAGGGGCTTAAAACCGCTGCTGCTGAGAGGGCCCGCCGCGACGCCGAGGAGCTGGCGCAGCTAATGGGGGAGCATGGAGCCCTCCGCACGGAGAACGATCAACTCCATTTGCAAGTGCAGGAGCTTCAGTCCGCCTTGTCCCGCAGCGCTGACCGGGAGCGTGAGTTGAAGGCCCAGGCCGACGGTGAGGCTCTTTCCGTTCCTGCGTTCTTGTGTCATTTGTGTTCTGCCCTCTGACTCGGTGGGGTTTTCTGGGTGGCTCCTGTAGGTGAGATCACCACGTTGCGGGCTCTGCTCGACGAGGAGCGCGGTGAGCATGGCGCCCTGCGAGATGCGGTCCGCGTCGTCTGCGAGGACTTCGGTGTAGCTCCGGAGGAGGGATCGAGCTCTCTGCCGACTCGTGTCCTCGAGGTACGTTGTCGCCGTCGCGAGATCGCCGTGAACGCGCTTCGCCTTGGCGTGCGGCGAGCCTTCGGGGTCTTCGGCTCTCACTATTCCGGCATTAACTTTGCCGGGATGAGTGAAGGGTACTGCGCCGGCTACACTGAAGCCGAGCTGGACGAGATTGATGCCGGGGTGACCGCGCCGGCGGAGGCCCTCGCGAAGCTTCTGGAGGATGAAGCCGTCCCTCCTGCCGACCCTGAAGCCGCCCCTTCTGCCGACCCTGAAGCCGCCGCTCCTGCCGACCCTGAAGCCGCCGCTCCTGCCGATCCTGAAGCCGCCGCTCCTGCCGACCCCTCTACGAATTAGCTGTATCGGGCTCGCGCCCAAAAAGTTTGTACTTATGTCAGTCCTTTGAAATTGTTTTGCGTTGGCCATACGGGCCTGTTCTTATGACTTTTTGTTTGCGCAAAAGAACCCGATTCCCTTTGTTATTCCTTTGGGCTCGAAAGCTTTAGGATGCGTTGCCGGGTGCGTCAGTTAAGTTTTGATGAGCGAAGGTGTCGTAGCCGCTGGGGCGTAGATTTTTCCGCGGTCCGATCGCAACTTGCCTGAGCACCGTTCACACATCCTTACCTTTTTTTGCGTCCAAAGGTTTTTGAAAGGGAGTGTTCGGTCTGAGGAAAGAAAAAATTGTTTTCTTTTTAGGTGGCGCCTAGCGGCTGGGGTCGGGACCCCTGATAGCCCCCGAGGGGTATGCGGTCCTGGAGCAAGGCTAGGGTCGGATACCCCTGAGCTTAAAGGAAAAGGCTTTCTTCTTTCGCAGAAGAACAAAACTGGTAGCCCCCGAGGGGTATGCGACCCTGGGACGAGGCCAGGGTCGGATGCCCCTGAGCTTTAAACGAAAAGACCTGAGCCAAGGTGGCTCAGGGTTTCTTTTTTCGCAGAAGAACAAAACTGGTAGCCCCCGAGGGGTATGCGACCCTGGGACGAGGCCAGGGTCGGATGCCCCTGAGATTAAACAACAGAACGGAAAGGACGACAAGATTATGCATAACTTGTAAATAAAAGCTATGGGTAAAAGCGCCTTAGCTGTTCTATGTTCCAGGCGTTGCTGAAGATTTGCCCATCGGGAGTTGCCAATTTGTAGGTGCCTGGCCGCAGCATTTGTACGACGATGAACGGGCCTTCCCATGGGGGAGTCAACTTGTGCCGACCCCTGTTATCTTGGATGAGGCGGAGCACTAAATCACCGACGTTGAAGGCGCGGCCTTGTATCCTGCGGCTATGGTAACGCCGTAGGGCCTGCTGGTACTTAGCTGAGTGTAGTAGGGCTACATCTCGCGCCTCGTCGAGTTGATCTTGTGCGTCCTCGAGTGATGCCTGGTTTCCCTGTTCGTCGTATGCTTTGACCCTTGGCGACCCGTACTCTAGGTCGGTGGGCAAAATGGCCTCTGATCCGTAGATCATGAAGAATGGGGTGAACCCCGTCGCCCAGCTGGGGGTCGTCCTCAAGCTCCAGAGGACTGCTGGGAGCTCCGCAACCCACCGTCCGCCGAACTTTTTAAGGCGGTCGAAGATCCGTGGCTTGAGACCCTAGAGTATCATGCCGTTGGCTCGCTCGACTTGCCCGTTCGTGCGGGGGTGCGCCACTGCCGCCCAATCCACTCGAATATGGTGGTCGTCACAGAACTGGAGAAATCTCTTTCCGGTGAACTGCGTGCCGTTGTCGGTGATGATGGAATTTGGGATCCCGAAGCAGTGGATGATGTCGGTGAAGAACTATACCGCCTGCTCGGACCTGATTTGCGCCACTGGTCTTGCTTCGATCCATTTGGAGAACTTGTCGACAGCGACGAGAAGATGGGTGAAGCCCCCGGGCGCCTTTTTGAAGGGTCCGACGAGGTCCAGCCCCCAGACCGCAAACGGCCACGTGATGGGGATGGTTTGCAACGCCTGCGCGGGCAGGTGAGTTTGGCGGGCAAAGAACTGGCATCCTTCACAGGTTCGGACTACCTGGGTAGCATCCACAATCGCGGTTGGCCAGTAAAAACCTTGTCGGAAGGCGTTGCCAACAAGTGTTCTTGGCGCAGCGTGGTGACCACAAGCCCCGGCGTGGATATCCTGGATCAGCGCCTTTCCCTACTCGATCGGGATGCAGCGCTGGAGGATCCCAGTGTGACTTCTCTTGTAGAGCTCCTGGTCGATGATGGTGAAGGATTTCGCACGACGCGCGATCCTGCGGGCTTCTGTTTTGTCTGCCGGGAGCGTGTTGCGGACAAGGTGGTCGAGGTACGAGGCTCTCTAGTCAGTCCGGGGGTCGGCCCCCGCCGCGGGGCCCGCCGCGATTTCCATGACCACGGGGTCGGGTGGCTTGGCTTCCAGGGCCGGGTCGGGTAAGGCAGCGTTGATTCCCTCGGGACCGGTGCTCGGGCCCGGGACAGGTGGCGCGCTGCCGACCTCCCCCAACTCGGGTCCCGACCCCAGGGCTGGGCATGCCTCGCTGACCCCTGCTGGCTCCAGATAACGGATTGAAGGTTTCAGCTGGTCGCTAACGAAAACGCTGTCGGGGACGGGCATCCGGCCGGACGCTGCCTTCGCTAGCTCGTCAGCGGCTTCGTTGAAGCGCCTTGCGACATGGTTGAGCTCCAACCTGTCGAACTTGTCCTCGAGCTTACGGACCTCGTTGGAGTATGCGGCCATTTTGGGGTCGTGGCAGCTCCACTCCTTCATGACTTGCTCGACGACCAACTGGGAATCGCCTCGGACGTCTAGCCGACGGATGCCCAGCTCGATGGCGATGCGGAGCCCGTTGAGCAGGGCTTCATACTCAGCGACATTATTGGATGCAGGAAAATGGAGGCGGATCATGTACCTGATGCGTACGCCTAACGGAGAGATAAAGACGAGGCCTGCTCCGGCGCGGGCCCTCATCAGTGACCCGTCGAAGTACATCGCCCAGTACTCTTGCTCCTCTGTCGCCGACGGTGCTTGTACCTCCGTCCACTCGGCCACGAAGTCAACAAGTACTTGGGACTTGATGGCGGTGTGGGGGACGTAGGCGATACCCTGATCCATAAGCTCAAGCGCCCACTTCGCGATTCTTCCTGTTGCATTTGGGTTCCGGATTACTTCACCAAGCGGGAATGAAGAGACGACCGTTACCGGGTGGGAGGTGAAGTAGTGACGCAGCTTCCTCTTCATGATGAGGACGGCGTAGACGAGCTTCTGGATCTGCGGATATCGTGCCTTGGACTCGGACAAGACTTCGCTGACGAAGTACACCGGGCGTTGTACCTTAAGAGCGTGCCCTTCCTCCTCCCGCTCCACTACTAGGGCCGCGCTGACCACTTGGGTGGTCGCCGCGACGTAGAGCAGAAGGGTCTCGCCGTCGGCGGGCGGGACTAGTATTGGGGCCTTCGTCAGGAGGTCCTTGAGTCGGTCAAGTGCCTCCTGGGCCTCGCTGGTCCATTCGAAGCAGTCAGATTTCTTCAGGAGCCGATAGAGAGGAAGACCTCGCTCGCCGAGGCGCGAGATGAAGCGGCTTAGGGATGCTAAGCATCCCATGACGCGCTGCACTCCCTTTATGTTCCGGATCGGCTCTATGTCGCTGATGGCCGCTATCTTCTCCGGGTTTGCCTCGATGCCGCGCACGGAGACGATGAAGCCTAACAGCATGCCCCTTGGGACACCGAACACACATTTCTCGGGATTAAGCTTAATACGCTTATCCCTCAGCCTTTCGAAGGCTAGCTCCAGGTCGGGAACGAGCTGGTCACCCTTCCTGGACTTAACCACGATGTCGTCGACGTAGGCCTCAACGGTCCGCCCGATGAGATCCCCGAAGCACTTCAGCATGCATCGCTGAAAGGTAGCCCCCGCGTTTTTGAGGCCGAACGGCATCTTAACGTAGCAGTAGGGACCAAAGGGGGTGATGAAGGAGGTAGCGAGCTGGTCGGCCTCTTTCATCGCGATTTGGTGATAGCCGGAATATGCGTCGAGGAAGCTGAGGGTTTCGCACCCGGCGGTTGAGTCGACTATCTGATCTATGCGTGGCAAAGGAAACGGGTCCTTTGGACACGCTTTGTTGAGACCGGTATAATCGACACACATCCTCCATTTCCCGTTCTTTTTCGGTACAAGGACAGGATTGGCTAGCCACTCGGGGTGGCGCACTTCCTTGATGAACCCGGCCGCCAGGAGCTTTTGGAGCTCTTCACCAATGGCCCTGCGCCTTTCTTCGTCGAAACGGCGCAAGCCTTGCTTCACTGGTTTGGAGCCAGCCCTGATGTTCAAGGAATGCTCGGCGACTTCTCTCGGGATGCCTGGCATATCCGAGGGCTTCCACGCAAAGATGTCGCCGTTCGCGCGGAGGAAGTCGACGAGCGCTCTTTCCTATTTGGGGGATAGGGCCGCGCTGATCCGCACAACCCCACCATTGGAACAGCTGGGATCAAGAGGGACTTCTTTGATACCTTCGATGGGCTCAAAGGAGGTGCTCGACTGCTTGGCGTCGGGCCGATCTCCGATCACCTCAACAAGCTGGACCGCCATGTCGCTCGTGACAGCGATGGCCGCTGCATACTCACAACACTCCACGTCGCACTCATATGCCTTCTGGAAGGTTGTGCCGACGGTGATGACCCCGTTGGGCCCTGGCAGCTTGAGCTTGAGGTAGGTGTAGTTGGGGATTGCCATGAACTTCGCGTAGCACGGCCGTCCTAAGATGGCGTGGTAGGTTCCGCGAAACCCTACCACCTCGAAGGTGAGGACCTCCTTCCTATAGTTGGAAGGGGTCCCGAACGTAACGGGTAGGTCGATTTGCCTGAGGGGCATCGCTTGCTTCCCGGGCACGACGCCATGGAAGGGTGCCTTGCTAGGACGGAGGCGGGAGCGATCGATCCCCATGGCGTCGAGGGTCTCGGCGTAAAGGAGGTTGAGGCCGCTGCCCCCATCCATGAGTACCTTGGTGAGGCGCGTCGTGCCGACGATGGGGTCGACGACGAGAGGGTAACGCCCCGGATGCCGGACGCGTCCAGGGTGGTCGGACCTATCGAAGGTGATAGCTGGCCCGGACCAGTCGAGGAAGGCCGGTGTCGCAGGCTCGGCCGCGTAGACCTCCCGGCGCTCCAGCTTTTGCTGGCGCTTGGTCTCGTACGCCGTGGAGCCGCCGAAGATCATGAAGCAGCCGTCAACCTTAGGGAAGCCATCTTCCTTCTCCTCGTCGCCCTTCTTTTCCTCATCGGGCTTCCGCTTCCGGTCACCCTTCACCGGATTGCCCACAAAGTACCTCTTCATGAGGTTACAGTCTTTGTAGGCGTGCTTGACGGGGAACTCGTGGTTCGGGCACGGTCCCTCGAGCAGCTTGTCAAAGAAGCCGGGAGCGCCCTCGGGGGGCGGCTGCCCCCGCTTACGCTCGACCGCGGCCACGAGGGGGGCCTCGCGCCGCTGCTTGCCCTTCTTCTTCTGCTGGCGGTTGGAGGTGCCTTCATCGGCGTCCTCCTCCCGTTTCGCCTTGCCTTTGGAACGATCGAAGATCGCTCCGATAGCCTCTTCGCCAGAGGCGTAGCTAGTGGCGATGTTGAGGAGCTCTTCCGTGGTTCGCGGGCCTCGGCGCCCTAGCTCGTGGACGAGGGGCTGGCAAGAGGTCCCTGCCAGGAAGGCTCCTATGATGTCGGCGTCCGCGACGTTGGAGAGCTCAGTGCGCTTTCTGGAGAAGCGCCAGATGTAATCCCGGAGGGACTCGTCCGCCCCCTGATGGCAGCTCCGGAGATCCCAGGAGTTGCCGGGGCGCGTGTACGTCCCTTGGAAGTTTCCTATGAAAACCTCTTTCAGGTCGTTCCAGTTGCAAATGCGTCCCGAAGGGATATGTTCTAGCCAAGCTTGCGTGGAGTCTGCCAGGAAGAGAGGTAAGTTGCGGATGATAAAATGGTCATCATCCGCCCCGCCGGCTTGACATGCAAGCCGGTAATCGCTGAGCCACACTCCAGGATTTGTCTCCCCCGAGTATTTGGCTACACTCGTGGGTTGCCTAAAGCGCGGCGGAAAGGGCGCATTTAGGATGCGCGCGGAGAAGGCCCGAGGCCCAGTCACTCCTGGGCTCGGGCTGCGGTCTTCCTCGCTGTCGTAGCGCCCGCCCCGGTGGACGTGGTAGCCTCGATCTGCCCCATCCTCCCTGCCCGCGCGGGAGCGTCTCCGCGCGTTCAGGGTGTCGCGGGCGTCGCGGACGAGACCGACGCGCTGGTGGACGGATCGAGCCTCGCCTACCGCGGGTGGCGGGGTTCGTCGGGCAGACGCGGCCGGATTCGCCCCCGGAGGGGGTTGATGGACAGATTCCCCCCGCCGTTCCGGGGGCGCGCCCTGCGTCGCCCGACTGGCGTTCTGCCCGCGTCGCCGAGACACTGAACTTTCTGCCTGCTGGACGGCGGCGCACTCGAGCAAGTTGCGCATCTCTTGGCGTGCCCGTCGCTCCTCGGGCGTCGCTGGCTCGGGGAGCTGTCGGAGCAACACCGCCGCGGCGGCGACGTTTTGGCTAGCGCGGGCAAAGAGCGGCGGACGCTCTCCGTCCGCACAGATGCGTTCCTGGACATCGCGCGCCCATTGTCGCGCTCCCCCTCGTGGTGGGGGTGCTCTACCTCTTGGCGAGCGCCCGCGTGCGCTTTCGGTTGTAGCTGCGGCGCGCGAGGGGGGAACCCGTTGTCTTCCCTTGGCACCATCGCCATTGGACCCCCTCAGAGTGTGCATCGATCACAAGGCACTCGCGCGAGGAGCGGGGACTCCCGCTGCTGGAGCCAGCGTCGGAGATTGTCCTTGCCGCGCCCTCGAGCTCGTTGCTCACGGGCAGCGTGGCCAAGGACCGCGCTAGGAGGCGGCCGTAAGCCCCCGTGACGTTGCGTAGCCCGAAGGGCTGTCCCTCTGGTGAGGTCCTTCCGGTATGCGACCAGCCGCTCGCCGCTGTCCTGGCGGCGGGGCCGAGGACAGCGGGACGAGCGGGCAGGACGAAGACAGGGATCAGCTCGATCCCTTCCCCGGTGGCTAGGAAGTCCAGGCTCCCGAAACAGATCAGGGATCCCAGAGCAAAGCTGCCATCGAAACTGGCCATCTGAGGCTGGAGATGCACGCGCAAAGGGCCCCTACCTGGCGCGCCAACTGTCGTTGTCAGGATCGGCGGATCGAGACTTAGACTAGTAAATTTCTTTTATGCGCGTAAGCCTCAGGTGGTTGCGTGGGAGACACGGGTTTAGACTGGTTCGGGCAAAGGAAGCCTTACATCCAGTATCGAGGATGTTCATGTTGCCCACGCGGGGTTCTATAGTAGGGGGTTACAGACGAACGAGAGAGGGACTGGTCCCAGGTCTCTTTGTGCTCGCGCTCTCGGGAAGAGTCGCTGTGTGCTATGGCTTGTGGGAGAGGAAGCCGATCCCCGCTCTGGCCCCGGGTTCCGCCTTTTATATCGCAAGGGGGGCGGCCGGAGTTACAGTTGGGATTGGGTAAAGAGAACTGTAAAGAGTAAAGCGTAGAATGGTAAAAATCACGGCAGGAAGGAGGAGCGAGGTCCCAGGCGTCCGATGCCTCTGCCGGACCTGGGTGAGCGCCCGCGCGCATGCCGGAGGGGGAGGCCGCCGTATGCCAAGTGTTGTTCCTCCCTACGGATAGCTCCTTCGATGTTCGTAGGTATCAGATCATGATGAGGGCGTTCCGTTGTTTCCCCAGCGTCCGTTAGGGAGGACGGTGGATGTCGCTGCTCAGGCGATGGTTGCTGAGAGGGAGAGCGTCACATCCGTGCTGCTGGATGCGTGGGACCCGAGGGTGCGTGGGGCCCGAGGACGGGCCGCTCTCTCCTTTGCCCCGGTCGGCGCAGGCCATGAATACCCTGCGACGAATGGGAGCCGGCCGCCGGCATTGTAGCCTGTACAGAGCGGTCGTGCACGGGTACTTGCGCCGGGTTGCGTGAGGAGCGCGGTCGCCCTTCCCTCCGCCAGGCCTGCGGCGCATTTATGGTGAGGCCGACGGGGGGACCCACAGGACTTTGTCTGTCTCGCCCGTCTGGACCGTATCCGAGGAGGATCCCTGCCCCGGGGGCCCCAGCGCGCCCGACCTCTTCGCTTGGGGTCGGACGAGGCGGAACTCCGTGGCGAGGGGTCGGGTGCCCCCGACCCCGGGGTCGCGGTCGGGCGAGGCGGAGACTTTGTGGAGGGGGTCGGACGTTCCCGATCATGGCGCCTTGGTCGGGCGAGGCGGAGCTTTGATCACGCCTAGGTGGGCCCGGGCCTCCGTGTCCGCTTCCTTAAGTGGTGTCTTAGGGGAGCATTAATATTTTCCCCCCAACAACTTCCCTACTCAAGGTGGAAGCGAACAATAGGGTGAGGGAGGGTGAGATCTTAACAACAGTACCAACACCTTGGCAGCAGGAGGGAGCAACTCCGGCTTCATTGGGAGCATGCAGCAGTTGCACGTGGGCAGCCTTCATGGAAGAGAACGGCACCCTAAGACGTCACCATTATTGTTACCGACGCGATGCGGGGCTTGGATTTCTCCTTGCAATTTCTAGCCCACCTACCGTGGCCGCACCAGCACTAGGACGGGGGAATTTTGACAATGCCTCCACTGAGGAGAGTGGCACCCGCCGTTGTCAAACTCGGCACAAAGCCAGGAGAGGATTTCTCCTTGTAGATTCCGCCTGAGCTAGCTCCCAGAACCATCGCCGTCGCACCATGCGCCACTAGCCGCGTAGTCCAGCACACAAAGATCGTCGTAGTTGCTAGGGCACGCGCCCGCACGGCCGGGCAGCTCACGAGCTCAAGCCTCCGCAATTACTCACGGCGGCCTCTCGAGGCTGCAACTGAGGTGGAGGTGCGGAGCGTCACAGCTGCTGACCATGGTGATCCAGATCTAGCTGACACAGGGGGGAGCTTGGGGTGGACGAGCTGCTGCTGCTCAGCCTGATCCAGCCAGCTTTGTGGCAAATCCGTGGGCTGAGCCTCCCGCTGAGCCAAATCTGGCCATCCCCAGCCAGTCCACGCTGAAGCTTCGACCATGCCTAGCTGCGGCAATGACTAGCGAGCACGCGGTGCGACGAAGGTCCCGCCGCCATCGTCAGTGCGGCCGCGCGTGTGGTGGCGAGACCTCACGCGCCCGGCAGAACCTCGGCCATGGGACCCCGCACACCAGCAAGAGCGGCATGCCTAGCGAGATCCGGCCGTGGGGATGCCGAGTCTGGCCGCCGTTAGTCCGCTGCCCAGAGCTGCTTCTGAACTCCAAAATGTCTCGGGGAACTCGGGGAAGAGGGAAAGAGACCTCGCCGCCGCTATCCCTGTAGCCGAGTAGGCTTCCACTAGCCTACTCGAGCGGCAGCGAGGGAGAGGGACGCGAGAGTATAGATGGCCAAACGGGCAGCCCAGCTCGGCTTGGCACGAGCCCGATTAGGCTCGGCCTATTTAGGCCTAGTCTAGTTAGGCCTGCACAGTAATCGTGCCGGCCCACGTGCCAAAGGAGAAGCCCAAGACCGGCCTGGTGCCTTCTTAGGCGGGTCGTGCCGGCACACTAACCCGGCAGGCCTTAACGGCCTCGCCGTGCCCATGCCCAGCTCGTGGCACGGCTCCGGCTCCTCCTTCCCGGCCGGGAAGGCAGCGGCGGAGGGTTGTGGGAGTAGGCGGTGAAGGGGCACGGGGAGGCAGCGGAGGGCCGCGGGAGGAGGCGGCGCCAGAGGGGCGCAGCCGCACGGGGGAAGCGGCCAGCTGGGCTGCCGGGGGCAGGAGGAGGAGGCGGAGGTCACGACGAGCGAGGGGCCGGCCGGTCGGGCCGCCGAGGGTAGGGGGAGGCGGCGGAGGACGTCGCGAGAGAGGAGCCGGCCGGCGGGGGCAGGGGAGGTGGCGGAGGGTGTTACAAGCCCGCGAGTGAGGAGCCGGCCGGCTGGGGGCAGGGGGAGGTGGCAGAGGGTGGGGGAGCAAGGGAGGCGGCCGTCGGCGGGATGAACGGGGGAGCGGGATGAGGCGGAGGTGGTCGGGAAGAGGAAGGGTTTTGATCGGGGGAGGCATAAATGGCTAGGTTATATATGGGCTGGCCTTTTAGCCGGGCCAAAGCCTGTTAGGCCTAAACAGGCCGTGTCGCCCGTTGCTGTCCCACGGGCTAGATGGGCCAGGCCATGTCAGGCCAGCCCACAGGCTGAGGCAGCAGCCCAGGCCCGACCCGGCCTACAAGGCCACCGTGCCAGGCTAAGCTTGGACCGGCCTAAAATGTCGTGTCGTGGGCCGACCCACGAGCCACGGGCCAAATGGCCAACTATACGCGGGAGGAGGGGGCTTGCAGCGTGGCGGCTCGGGTGGCGCCCGAGTCACCCACTACGTGGGGGCCTGGCTCTTGCCCGGCTCAGCCCTCAGGTGCGTGCTTTGCGTTCCCAATTGCGCGTCAGAGAGAATCTCAAACTGTTTGGCAAATTCATCTGAAAATGAGAGTCCGTTTAACAACTCGTCGGAAGTATAACATAGCTTTTGTAAACCTAAGAAAACAATTTGGAACCCAGCCTATATATGTAAACTGAAAATAGAAGAGTACATAAACATCCTCACTTCTCTAAGTACCACACTAAATCAATGATCGCCCAAAGTATCAGCACAGTTGCGAGTCGTCTGACATCTCATTTGCTACAAACTCTCATGCAGAAGCAAAACGCGGAGTGAAATGCAATTTGGGCTTTGCATAAGTATTTCTTATTGTCATTATACATTCTGGCCTTAGACTAACCGCACCGCGCGCCTGGAAGCCGCGCACCGCACGCCTGCAACGCACGCGGTATGCTACCGTGCGGCCGGTAGACCGGAGCAGCAGGCGAACGATAAAGACTGTAGCCGAAAGAGAGAGAGAAAGGGGAGGGAGGGGAATAAAATATGGAATAGTACGTATAGAGTATGGGATAGAGATAACACGAGCGCGGGAGAAATGGTTATTGAGTAGAGAATATCGATGACTAGGATAGAATATTTCTTTTAAGAAATAGTAATAGAGGTCCACGAGTGCGGATAACCTTACGCCCAGGCCGTACATCCTACACCGTCTGTTTTCTAATCAAAGAAACCATGCGAATTAGGCCCAGGCCAGGAACTATCCCAACCTCACGCATTTCTACTACCCTACTCTTCAGTTATGCTGTGAAGGCTCGGCTGCCAAGAATAGGACGCCGAGTTCCCCGGCGAGGCGCCTGCGACTCGCCGCCGCCGCCGCCGTCCCGGCGACCCTCCTGCTAGCGCCTTCCCGTTCTCCTTATTAATGGTCTCCTTCACGTCTAGCTTCCTGGCCATCTCGGCCTTGCCGCTGTGGCCGACGCCTTCACGGGGCCTCTGCGACTGCGCCCGCTGCCCACCGCCGCCGCCCGCCAGGCACCGGAACCACCTCCTGCCGCCGCCGACCTTGTACCCCCTCTCGCTGGTGAGGTGCCACTTCAGCGTCACGGCCCCGCTGCCGCCGCGCCTGCCAGTTCCGCCGGCGGCGGCCGCGCCGCGGGAGGAGGAGGAGGCGGCGGCGGAGTACTTCTGCAGCCTCCGCACGGTGCTGCACGGCACGACGTAGTACTTGTGCCCGGGCTGCAGAACGGCGTCCGGCGCGGCGACTGCACCGGCGGGCTCCCGGAACACGTCCGGCCGCGCCACGCAGAACCGCGGGTGCCGCGCCATCACGTCCCCGGCCGGCGTGGGGCGGTCCAGCAGCTCGACGTGGCCGCCCGGGAACACCAGCTTCACGTGCTGGCCGCGCGCCGCGTTCCGGGAGCAGCCGAACCAGCTCGCCATGGCCGCCGTGTGGTTTGGCTCATTAGCTCCCTCGTGCGTGCGGACAAGAAGCCCTTTTATAGCTGGGCAGGTCTCCATACGACATACGTCGTGTGTGACGAGATGAATAGTGACGGGTGGGTTTTGCCTGTCATTCTATCGTAAGAGTGCGTGTTGGAGCAAGATGCCAAAAATGCCATCGTAGTTGCCATTCGGTTTGTGCTTTTGTTGTTTGCTGGCGTTGTATCTTGGACTCTGATGAGCGCTTGTGTTCATAGTTTGACGATGGTAACAAGGAGGTCTTGAGGTACCGAAGTCTGAATGATTGGGTCAAAATCACATTGATGTTGAGTATTTGGCTCTATTTTCTACGGAGGAGACTAGTTGACTTCCGTGCTCCCTCCCTTTCAAATTGTAGATCGTTTTGACTTTTCTAGGTTCATAGATATTATTATGCATCTAGATATAGTAGTTTTCTAGATTCATAGATATTATTATGCATCTAGATATATGAACCTAGAAAAGCCAAAACGACCTACAATTTGGAACGGAGGGAGAACGGAAAGTAGTGATGTGTCAATAATAAGGTCTCGCTATTTGCCAATTGCTTGAAATTTGCAAAAGAACATCTAAAATTTTACTAATGCTAAATGCAGTGAGGAAGAAGGATTATTTAAGATAGCCGTAAAGGTCTTCCTCTCTTTGACTGTCACCGCTAGACAAACGATTATTAGTCTCGGTTAGAAACCTCATTTCCTTTTTTCACGTGAAATATACGCGTGCGCGGTATGTGGGATTCAAACCCACGATCTTAAGCCTTGCGCGTAGCTTCCTTACCATCGCACCTACACAGCACATCTAACTGAGTAGGGAATGCAATCCTTTTGTAGTAACTCATGGGGGATCCTTTAGTCCCGGTTGGTAACACCAATTACCAACCGGGACTAAAGGTGTCTCCACATATGAGCTTTTTATTGAGGATCACCTTTAGTTCCGGTTGGTGTTACCAACTGGCCTCTTTAGTCCCGGGTTCAAAAACAACAGATATTTTTATGGAGAATGGAAGGTTATTTTTCTACTAGTACGTCTCCTCACAGCACGCATCACCTTTCTTTTCTACAACATTGTACTACGTTCGCCACCATAGTGCCACCCCACAGAGTATTTTAGGCATATGCAGATATAATTAGTTTAGGATTGATTGAAATCCTGTGGGAGGCATAAACCCAATCCATTCAAGAAAAGAGTAGTGCGTGGAGGATGGTCGATGGACGGATGTTTTGAAGCTCGAAGGAACGATGCACCCATCACATAAAACCAGTTACTTGATGGGTACAATGCAAAACCAACTGGCCTATGAAGATTATTCTATGCTGCATAGATAGAAGAGGATACGAAACAGGACCGCGTAAACTTGAAACTTCTGCAGGCACCGAAGCATATTCTTGTTTGTCTTTTATAAGGCTGGACAACTTCATGCTGGTGTTTTCTGTGCAAGGTGCAACAAAATAAATACTATAGGGAGTTAACTAGGTTATGCTCAGAGTATATTATTGTATAGTGCACCCATCACATAAACCAGTTACTATTGGTGCAATGCAAAGGTTCGTGATCTAAATGCACTAGACACTTATAATAATCATACAAGAATTCAGAACATAGGGAAGTTTGGATGCAAGACATGAGAAACATGCTACCCAATGCAGGAACGAAGACAACTATGAGGTTGGACCTCATGTTAATTTGCTTTCGTTTTCACTGCCAAGGCCCTCCGAGAAAAATTTCCTATGCCTTTCCTACATCCCAAAGCAGGGCTCACGAGCCAAGACCAAAACAGAGGCCTTGTTTTATTAGAAAAGGGCAGGCAGTGGGAGGGAAGTTCCGTTCTAGCTAGCACCTTGTTGGCTCTGCGAAGAGCAGCTATGCAGCTATCTTGTCTGGGCTAATTCCTCAGGAACAAATGAGTGGCCAAATTGCTAGAGTGGCCTGATGATATGGACCGTTACAAGGTCCTGTGGATGGCCCGATTTTCACGGCAGTAGGTTTTGTAATAAGGATAACTTGACAAAGGTTGGATGCGGTCAAGTGACAGGAAGAGAGGCACCGAAGTAAGCTTTGACTCGATCTCCGAATGACCATAGAACCACGATCCGGGGTAGCTTTATACCAGCCAAGGTTGGATGCGACCAAGCGACAGGGTGAGAGTCACCGAAACCTTGAAGACTTTGACTCGATCACCGAACGACCGCAGAACTACAATCCGGGACTAATCCACACAACACGGTGCAGCCTAGTAGAGCATGAACTAGGGGACCTCAGAGAGATCTTCTTCACAAGTCCTCGAATAACAGCGAAGAACAGGGGTGTGCAAGGCACTCAGCAGCTCGGCTGCAAAACCATAAAGATTAACAATTCATAATGATCAAAGATTGAGTTTTCAGTAATACATAGGGGGTATTTATAACCCTCCTAGATGAGTGTAGGATAAGTCTGAACTGAAGTGACCATGTTGGGAGGTGAAAGGCCAACCGGTGGAAGCATTCATGGAGTCTTCTTCGGTTCACGCACGTCTTCTCATATTCTGCGCAGTCTTCAGTAAAATGGTCATAACTCCTAGCTCGGAAGTCTAAATGATGCTCCGTTTATTGCATTGGAAACTAGACTTGAAGGAGCTTCCAACCATGTGTAACTTGATCCCTGTCTCTTTCCGAGATGGTACAGACTTGGACATCAAGTTGAGGCATCTGTCATGTAACCCCGAGTCTTGTGTGTGTAAGCCTTCTCAGTTTGGATAGCAGTCTTGGTATCCTCCATGTAACCTTCTGCGTCCTCCATGTAACCCAGTGGCGAAGCCTCTTGTGTAAACCTGAGTAGGAGTAGAGTACAAGACTTAGATAGTACATGATTCTCGTCAATATTGCAATGTAACTTAGAGAGGAAAGCATGCACCTCGTTTCTTAGCATGGCTGCACGTAACTGATCCTTCATACACATGAGCTTGTGTATTTGATGCTTGCTCTTGCATAAGCTGTCTTGCACTTGATTCTTGATGCGTAACCGGAGGTGAACTTAGCGCAATTGGCGATGCATCTAGTGTAACCAAGGCATCTGGGTTATGTATGGCTGGGATGTCCTCATCATCCTCTCCCTCTTGAAAAGGAGTCGACTCTTCCAATCCAAAGAATGGAGACAGGTCGGCGACATTGAAACTTGTACTAACACCATATGTACTTGGAAGATCAATTTCATAAGCATTGTCATTGATCTTGCGAAGCATTTTGAATGGTCCATCGGCGCGCGGCTGCAACTTGCTCTTGCGTTGGTCAGGGAAGCGATCCTTACGTAGGTGCACCTAGATCAAGTCTCCTTGTTCAGATAACATCTTCTTGAGACCCTTGTTGGCGCGTTGCTCGTACATCTTGGTCATCTTTTCAATGTTGCCTTTTGCTCAATCATGAAGCTTCTTGACAAATTCAGCACGCTTGCTTGCGTCAAAGTTCACACGTTCCTGCATAGGCAAAGGCAAAAGATCGATAGGAGTAGTAGGTGTGGCAGAACCACCCAAATTAAACCGATTTAAGTGTGCTAACCATCATCTTAATGGTTAATCCAGTCACATGCACTTAAAATGGTGTAATCCGATAGTCTGTCAGGTCAAGCCTGATTCAACCACTGAATACCTCAATCGAAACAACATGCAACAAGCACATGAAGGTGAGCGCAGATGATACAACATGATATTTAAGTTTACAAACATAGAGTTCCTATCTTAATTTACAAATCGAGTTCAAAATTCATAACAAATTACCAGCCAGAGTTCTTAAATAAAATACAGCGGAAGTCTAAATGATAGAGTGCGAATAAAGATACATGACGACATGAGTAGCCCGCCAACATGTCATCCAACACGAGACCACCTCAAGGCGAGGTCGGAGACCACTCAACCGGCCACCCTTCAGGTAAAGGACGGCCATCCCAAGGTTGACTGGCAACCAACTCTATCATTTCTTCACTAAGACCTCAAAGTAAAGAACAAAGCAAGACTGAGTATACTAATACTCAGCAAGACTTACACGACAATGGTATATACTTAGCCGACTCCTAGTATGCAAGGCTTTTGGCTAAGGGATTTGTTTTGCTAGAAAGCAACTAAGAACGGATCCTTACCTTCAAGTTTTAGCATCCAAATTAAAGTTGAGCTAACCATTCTAAGTGAGAAACATTTTCAAAACTTTTAAGTGTGGAAAAATAATTGATTAGGTAACAACATCAACATCATTCTCATTTCTTTTGGTTCCACTTCTTACTACAATGTGACACGGTGATCAAGGTTCCCTTAACCGAGAGTGGTAGAGAATCGATTTGATTTATTAACCTTGCAAGGTGGACCTATACACACGGCATATCCATGCCCCGTCGAGTCGCATATGGCAAATGGTTCCCTTAAAGAGCGATGGCATTTGAGAACTCCTGCGACTCTCGAGTGCTAATCCCCATCGGTACCTCTCCGGGCCAGCCATGAGTAACTAACTAGCACACGAATAGAAAATAGGACCAACTCAATCTACATCATGCAATAAGGTCCTAGGTTTTACCAGTTTCAACTACCTCTTACTTCTAGCATATGTATAGTATATTCAAACTCGATCAGCAGGGCCACAACGAACGGACCTTAATTGACACAAGTGGAGCGCAACCAACATCACTAACTTCAACTTTATTCCCATCTTCGCTTGGTCTCCAACTTTTCCTCCTTCAGTGATTCATTCTCGAATAACTTGCCATCAATATCAAAAGGTCCTATGTCTCACGAGCGACAGGCAATCACTCGACTTCTACCATTCTTAATTAAGCATGGCACTTCTATCGACCTACACATACTAGTATTTGAACTTTGGAGTCCTAGGGATCATGCAACTAAGGTTCCATTCAACTCCTAGGAACTTAATGCATAAAGTAAACACTTATTTAAGGTAATCGCATAGTTTTGAAATTAGGGGTCATGTTCCAGGGCTTACCTGCCAAACTAGCCTTGGGCTCTTCTGAACTTTGGTTTAGGTCTTGTGGCACTTCAACTTGAGAGGCTTAGAGATTCTCACTCTCGGACGCGGCGATCAATTCATAAAAACCATCGACTAGCGGGTTATCTACATGACAATGCATATGTATGAGTTGATTGAAAGATGATGACACATGCATAACATCCATTTTAAAGAGTGCAGCAACTCAATCATACAGGATTAAAAGTTCAAAGGAGAGCATCAAGACATAGTGTTACCTACACAAGAAACATGCTCATGGCTAAACCATAGCAATACACACTAGAGGCTAAACAAAAGGCTTTTGCAGTAACCATAATGATTTTGCTAGTGAACTTCTTAGAGATGAATATACTACTGATAGAGAGCATAAAGACTAATTTGTGGGCCTACAAATCCTAGCAGCAAGTATCTTCAATAAAGAAAAACTGACTTTCAACATGAATAAGTGTTCAGGAAGCATCTGTTGGTAAACGATCATGAATGATTTATAGGAGCTTTCTCCCTATACAAGCAATTTACTGCAAAAAGTTTAGCTTTCTTGGACTACTACAGAATTTGCTAAAAATAAAACATGATAAAGATGCATATATGAAGAAGGGATTATAACTAGAGTTCTATCATCAGTTTAGTGCCACTACTAGAAAAATCACCTTTAGTACCAGCCCGTAACCCCTCTCTAGGACCGGTTGTGCAACCGGTACTAGCAATCAGGTACTAGAGGGGGGTCCTCTAGTACCGATTGAGATAACCGGTACTAGAGGGTGTTAAAAAATTAAAAAAATGAAATCCCCTCGCCGGCCTCGGCTCCTGCCGCCACCGGCCCCCTCCGCCTCCTCCTCTCCCTCCACATCCACCATTGGCTTCCCCTCCACATCCGCTGCCGCCTCCACCCCTCCCATCCGCCTCCACCGCCGCGGCTCCGTCCCGTCGCGCCCGCCATCACTTCGTCGCCCCGCCGCCACGCCCCGATGACCGTCGCCGCCGTGCCTCACCCCGCCGCTGCTCCTTGCCTCAGGCATGAGGTGAGGGGCGAGCGGAGGGGGGAGGAGAGGGGAGGCCGGGGAGGGAGGGAGGGGGTCGATGGAGAGGGAGAGGAATCAGATGGAGAGGAGAGGAGGGAGCGGATGAAGAGGATGGAGGTGGAGGGGAGGGAGCTGAGGAGATAAGAAACTGAGGGGTCAGGACGGGCGGCGCGTGAACGGGGAAAAAATCTAAGTGTTGGTGGGGGAACTCTCTAGTACCGCATGGGGGTTCCAACTGGTACTAGAGGGCCGCCGGGGGATCCCAAACTTAGATCCGGTACTAATGTTAGCATTGGTACTAAGTCTCAGGACGAGATGTCATTTTTCTAGTAGTGTGCTACAAACTTTCCAGAATAGTTTTCAACACTAGTATATATTACTATAAATTTATACGGATTTTATGAGCACGAGAACTATTTATTCCAAATTAAGGAGATTAAACAACATTCATTTTAATAAGCAACAGAAACACATATTTCACAAGAACAGGTATTTTTACTAGGTAGGCATGAGCATCAGGAAGCCAACAAAATTTATTTTGCATTTTTATCATTTTTTATGATTTTATACAGATTTCCAAAGTTTCAGCCATTCAACTAAAACTAAAATAGAAAAAGAAAAAGTTACTTTCGCAGATAGGTCCTCAGAACAAAACTATCATAGCGGATCTATCCTTTCTTTTGCACTAAAGCCTCTAGATCTAGCACTTAGGCCCCTTGAACTTTTCCAACTAAGCACTTAAACCCAACACTTAACGGAAAATCCCCTAGAACTTATTTTGCTCTGACACATAACACCCCCACCGTATTCCTCCTCGGGCCAGCTCACGGCCGCCGCCGCCGGCGCACCGGCGCCGGTGCGGTGGCGCATTCCTCCACCCCGATGACTACCCCTTCGCCTTCCCCATGACCTGGTGCACCTTCTCCTCCACATTTCTCCTCAAAACTCTAACCCTAGCCTATCCCTTGACTAGCGGCAGCACACGGCCGACAGCGAGCTCGAAATCGAGCATGGCAACTAGTCTAAATCCAAGAAAACATGGGAGCATCACAACCAGGAGCTCACCACGGGTTGATTTTAGCTTCTAGTTGGAGAAGAGGAGGCTGGGAAGGTGGGTGTCGACGGTGAGGTGGGTGGTGGCGGGTGGCGGCACTAGCAAAGGTGGGAACTTCAACCTCCAGCGATGGGACCATGGCGGAGGGCAAGGTGAGGTGGAGATGGTAGCTTGGAGGGTTGGCTAGGTGGAGGTAGCAATGATTTGGAAATGGCAGGGCAAAGCTCACGGATTTGGCCAGCGGGTGGAATGGCTCGCTTGGCTTGCTCTATTCGTGAGAGAAGGAGAAGGAAGAAAGGCAAGGAAAGAAAAGAGAACGGGGAGGGAGACATGAGGCGAACGCCGGGTGAGGATAAGGGCAAAGTTCTTGGACGTGCTCTGGCCAGCAGTGGCGGGGATCGGCACAAGCAGTGGTGCAGCCAAGCGCGATAGTGGAGATGATGGTCGAGGAGGCGCTGTCGTGCCGTCAGCAGCATGGGCGGCGGAGTCAGCGGCGACAGAACGTCGGCGGTATGGCGCGTGCATGTTTGACGGCACACATGCGGTTGATTGCAAAAACGTGGGGTAGAGGGTCCGGCGGCGTGGGCGTGATGCAGGTGGTGGCATGTGCTCCACCTTGCAACCCGCGACCGAGGGCAGAGGAAAGGAAGGAGGGAGAAGAGAGAGTGACAAGCGGGTCCGTGCAATTTTTTCTGAAAATCACTTGGCATGTAATATTCAAATAAAATAACAGGAGCTACAGTTACATAGCAAAATTTTGAGTTACTTCATAATGTTGCATTTGAACAATAAATGACAATTTAAAGGAGTTTAAACTAATGCAATGATACGATTGTTCATGTTTTATGCAGATGATTAAGTCTAATTACAATTTAAACAACCGGGGTGTTACAGTAGGTTTGAAACCATATACAATCTCAAATGGACAGAATTTTGTGGTTGAGTGTACCACCCTGTTGTATGCAAATTCCACATGAGGCAAACTTTCTTCCCAAAGCTTCAAGTTCTTCTTGAGAACAAGTTGCAAGAATGTTGACAAGGTGCGGTTCACAACTTTAGTTTGTCCATCAGTTTGCGGATGACATGTTGTGGAGAACAGCAATCTTGTCCCAAGATTTTCCCACAAGGTCTTCCAAAGTAGCTCAAAATCTTGGTGTCCCGATCAGACACAATGGTTCGGTGCACACCATGTAAACGCATAATTTCCCTAAAAAACAATTCATCAATGTGTGAAGCATTGTCATTCTTAAGATACGGAATAAAATGAACCATTTTGCTAAATCGATCAACCACAACAAATATTGAATCCCTCCCCCTCTTTGTTCGAGGTAAACCAAGAACAAAGTCCATAGAAATATCTTCCCATGGCACACTAGGAATAGGCAAAGGGGTGTATAAACCATGAGGGTTCAAGCATGACTTAGCTTTGTGGCAGGTTACCCAGCGTAGAACGTATCTCTCCACATCTCTTCTCATCCTAGGCCAAAAGAAGTGATCAGCCAGCACTTGCTCTATTTTCATTGCACCAAAGTGGCACATCAGTCCTCCGGCATGAGCTTCATGCAAAAGCAAAGGATGAACAGAACAATCTGGAATACAAAGTTTGTTAGCTCAAAACAAAAATCCTTCATGCAAATGGAATTTTTCCCAGCCCTTGCCATCACAATATTTAGAAAATGGTTCAACAAAGTATGAATCAGTAGCATACCGATCTTTAACACTTTCCAAACCAAGAATTTTAGCATCAAGTTGAGAAAGCAAAACATGGCAATGAGACAAAGCGTCAGCAACAATATTTTCCTTCCCTTTCTTGTACTTAAGGAAAAAATTCATTGAATTCACTCCATTTAGCATGTATTTTTGTTCAGTTTTAATTGACCCTTTAGGTGTTTCAAAGATTCATGGTCAGAATGAATCACAAATTTTTTAGGTAAAAGATAATGTTGCCAAGTTTCCAAACTTCTCATAACAGCGTAAAGGTTTTTGTCATAAACTGAGTAATTGAGAGTTGGACCACTTAGCTTTTCACTGAAGTATGCAATAGGCCTCCCTTCTTGCATGAACACGCCTCCAATCCCTACACCACTTGCATCACATTCAATTTCAAATGTCTTATCAAAAAACAGAAGTGCAAGGAGTGGGGCTGTTATCAACTTCATTTTGAGCTCTTCAAATGCCTTCTCTTGTGCTGCACTCCAATGGATGGTACTTCCTTCTTCGTCAACTCATTGATTGGGGCAGCATGGTACTGAAATCTTTAACAAACTGATGGTAGAAGCCGGCAAGTCCAAGGAAGCTTCGCACTTGGCTCGCATTTTATGTAGGCAACCATTCATGTATAACTTGATCTTTCTCATCAACCTCCACGCCTTGAGCTGAAACAACAAAGCCAAGAAAAACTAACTGGTTAGTGCAAAAAGTGCACTTGGAAAGGTTAGCATAGCATTCCTTTCGCAAAATAGCAAGCACACATTTATATGTTCAACATGTTCATCAAGAGACTTGTTGTAAATCAAGATATCATCAAAATAAACCACAACAAATTTGCCAATGAAAGCCCTAAGTACATGATTCATCAATTTCATGAAAATACCAGGTGCATTGGCTAATCCAAAAGGCATCACCAACCATTCATACAGCCCAAACTTGGTTTTGAAGGTTGTTCTCCATTCATCTCCATCTCTCATTCGAATTTGGTGATAGCCACTTCTCAAATCAATTTTTGTGAAAATTATAGCACCACTAAGCTGATCAAGTATGTCATCAAGCCTAGGTATGGGATGTCTATACCTTATGGTGATGTTATTAATAGCTCGACAATCAACACACATTCTCCAAGAGCCATCTTTCTTTGGAACTAAGAGACTTTCCTTTACATACCCTTTGTGGATGAGCTCTTGCACTTGGTGCTAAATTTCTTTGATTTCCTCTGGGTTGGTGTGGTATGGTGCATGGTTTGGAAGTGAAGCACCATGAACAAGGTCAATTTGATGTTCAATCCCTCTCTTTCGTGGCAGTCCTAGTGGTACTTCCTTTGGAAACACATCTTCATATTTATTTAGCACATCAAAAATAACACTAGGCAAAGTAGAGGGTAAGTCGTTAGTAGAAAGAAAAATATTCTTGTACAGGAGTAACAAAGAACATGACATTGGGTTCACTCAATTCTTTTAAATCCCCTTTCTTTGTAGCTGTGAAGTTTTATTTGGCTTTGGAGACACACCCTCACTATGTTTGTGGGTCACTCGCAAGTGTTTCTTGCTTTCTCGCTGTTTTCTTTTGATGCCATCTTTCATTATTTCATCTGGTGTCAATGGAAGCAAAGAGACTCTCGTGTGTACATGAGAAGAAGTTTGTTGGCTCGACCACAAATCTGAACATAATGGTCATACAACCATGGTCTCCCTAACAACAGCTGGCATGCTTGCATAGGCACCACATCACACTCCACTAGATCATTGTACCTTCCAATAGAGAAAGAAACGGTCATAATGTTAGTTACACGCAGCGCACCACAATCATTAAGCTATTGCATCTTGTATGGATCAGGATGACACCGCGATTTGAAGCCCATTCTATCAATCAATTTCTAACTTGTAATATTATTGTAGCTGCCATTATCAACAATGATTCGACACAGCTTGTCCTTGATCATGCCTCGAGTGTGAAAAAGATTGTGCCGCTATTCATTCTCTTTTTTCACAGTAGTGACACTAAGAACACGACGAGAAATGAAGCAATTATTATCATCTTCATCGGGTTGGATCTCACTCTCATCATTCACAATTTCTTCATTATATATTGGAGCATATTCTTCATTTTCAGATTCCCATTCACCTTGCTTATTCACAATCATAGTCCTTCTAATAGGACATTCAGCAGCAATATGTCAACAACCTTGGCACTTGTGACACACAATAGTTCAGCTATGTGAAGGTGATGTAGCGGCTGATGTAACTGAAGGGGTTGCTACACTTGTAGCAGGACGCCGAGTTTCTTGCTGAATTGCAGGTGAAGAAGCACTAGAAAAAGTTATCTTTGCATCACCAATGGATGGAGAAGGCCTAGCTGTCGCACCTTATTATTGACCACCACCAATAGAGGTACCGGGCTATTGCCGGTGCCATGGAGTTGAGATAGATTGACTCCCATAGGACCGACCATGTCATTCTTGCTGAATCTTTCT
The DNA here is from genome assembly GCF_000263155.2 of Setaria italica. NCBI lineage: Eukaryota > Viridiplantae > Streptophyta > Magnoliopsida > Poales > Poaceae > Setaria > Setaria italica. The sequence goes on from NC_028453.1 coordinate 35,813,467, forward strand.
CTCGGTGCGCATAGCTTGATCAACAAGATCTTGCAAATTATGGTATGGAAACATCTCAACAAAACTTGAAATTTCATTATTGAGACCATGCAAAAATCTTGCCATTTTTGATTCATCATCTTCTCTAATTCCAAATCTGATCAAGAGCAATTCCATCTCCTTGTAATAATCATCAACCGACTTGGAACCTTGTCTCAAAGTTTGTAACCTATTGCGAAGGTCATGTTAATAGCTTGATGAAACAAAACGCCTCCGCATCACACGCTTCATTTCAGCCCATGTGTTGATATGATCACGTCCCAACACAAGCTAATTTTCTTATATTTGATTCCACCAAGTCAGAACATAACCAAAGAATTCAACAAAAGCAAGACTAATACGCATCTAGTCAGAGAGATTATGCACTCTAAAAATCTGTTCACATTGCTCTTCCCAATCAAGATATGCATCTGCATCTTGTTTTCCTAAAAATTTTGGAACACTTAGCTTGACACGAGCAATGTTGTCCGGATCATTCCTATTGCGACCACGATGATGTTCACCATCACTACAGCACCACGATGACGATTTCGATGGCGTTCAAACCGCCCATGGTTTGCAAAAGGATTCTCATCATCATCATATCCCTCCTCATGGCTGCTCAGAGATTCATCTTCATCATCAAAGTGAACACGGCGACCATGTCCACGATCACCTCCTGCACACCAGTTCTCATGACCAGCACCCCTACCACCACCACGACCATCACGACCACCTCCAAAGCAGTCATGAAAATAATTCTCGAAACCAGAATTTTCATCACCGGATTCTTCATGTTGATGTTATGGAGCTCTTCCACCCACAGCAGGAAGACGTTCATTGAACATCCTCTCCATGGCCTCCAAGAGTGAGTTTTGCAGATGATGTAACTCAGCTCGCTGAACAGGAGCTTCTTGTTCTTCACGATGGCCACCCCGAATACTCGAATCAGATCCTGCCATGTTAGGATATTGCAAGAGAAAGTGGAATAGAAAAAAATTATGGAATCACACAATCTCACCTCTTGCTTACCCAAGTTCTTACCCGTTCTCAAGGACCGTGAGTGTGCTAGTGTGGCATAACCCAGTTGTGATTAAGCGATCGAAAGGTTACGAAATGAGAGGCCTGGTTTATGACTTTTGTGGAGCTATATAAGTGGTTGTTCAAGGAGGGCTATGGTACTATAACCAAGTGCATAACCCATTCAACCAAAATGTAAATGTTGCTTTTTAGAATCACCACCAACTTGAGTTACAGATATGGAACTTTTGGTAACACAATCTGCAACACAACCCCTTTCAACTTCTCTTTGCTTTATTTTTTCTTCTCTTTTTTCTAATTTTTTTCAGTAACACCAAACACAAGATAACATATGAGGGGTGCAGAAAAAAAACTAAAGTACGGCAGAAGAACAATGATGGTGACTACCAACAAGATGAACGCAACAACAGTACCAAAAAAGGTAATGGGATTTTTTGTGGCTTTTTAGTGGATTGTAGGATTTGAAAAAAATAACAGATGGTAAAGGGAGAGTGATAAGAAAATCTACTATGACAACGATACCTCTAGTTACCACATGATATGGACCATTACAAGAAAGGTCCTTGGATGGTCCGATCTTCACAACAGTAGGTTTCGTAACAAGGATAACTTGCTACAAGCAGCGGGTAAGTAGCTTTATACCTGACAAAGGTTGGATGTGACCAAGTGACAAGGAGAGAGGCACTGCAGTAAGCTTCGACTGGATCTCTGAATGACCACAGAGCCACGATCTAGGGTAGCTTTATACCAGCCAAGGTTGGATGCGACCAAGCGACGGGATGAGGGGCACCGAAACCTTGAAGACTTCGACTCGACCACCGAACGACCATAGAACCACAATCCAGGACTAATCCACACAATATGGTGCATCCTAACTGGAAGCTGTAGAGCACGAACTAGGGGACCTCAGAGAGATCTTCTTCACAAGTCCTCTAAGAACAGGGTTGTGCAAGGCACTCAGCAGCTCGGCTGTGAAACCATAGAGGTTAACAATTCATAATGATCGAAGATTGAGTTTTCAGTAGTTTAGGGAGTATTTATACTAGGAACAACCCTTCTAGATGGGTGAGTGTAGGACAAATCTGAATTGAAGTGACCATGTTGGAGGTGAAAGGATAACTGGTGGAAGCATTCATGGAGTCTTCTTCGGTTCACACACGTCTTCTCAGTTTCAGTCTTCAATAAAATGGCCATAACTCCTAGCTCGGAAGTCCAAATGATGCTCCGTTTATTGCATTGGAAACTAGATTTTAAGGATCTTCCAACCATGTGTAACTTGGTCCCCCCGTCTCTTCCTGAGATGGTACAGGCTTGACATGAAATTAAGGCACATGTCATGTAACCATGAGTCTTATGTGCGTAAGCCTTCTCAGTTTGGACAGCAGTCTTGGTAACCAATGTGTAACCTTCTGCGTCCTCCATGTAAGTGATGTAACCCAGTGGTGAAGCCTCTTGTGTAAACCTGAGTAGGAGTAGAGTACAAGACTTAGGTAGTATATGATTATCATCAATATTGCAATGTAACTTAGAGAGGAAAGCATGCACCTCTTGTTGGAGTTTCTTAGCACGGCTGCGCGTAACCGGTCCTTCGTACACATGAGCTTGTGTTTGATGCTTGTTCTTGCGTAACCGATCTTGCACTTGATTCTTGGTGCGTAACCGGCGATGAACCCGGTGTAACCAAGACATCTAGATTACGTATGGCTGAGATGTCCTCGTCACCTGAGCTAATGAGCCAAGCAGTATTTTGCAAGCCAAACTCCAGAGACCGGGTCTACATTTTATTGCCTGAATCGATCAAACAGTTATAATGCTATGTTCAGGTCATAAGTCTTTTGTTTTCTTACACATTGACCTTGTAAGATAGGCACTTTTCATTTCTCTGCTGGACTGGAAGACCAGAGAACATGTTCGATGTCACTTTTGTAGTGGAGGAAAGCTATAAGCTGGAATAAAGGTACTCCTAGTATGTTCCCTTTTGTCAGGCCAAGTGACTTGTGCTGACAACCATGTCATCTGTTATTTTTGAAAGCTTGAAATCTAATTTCACGGTGCGGTTTAGCGAAAAGCATCTAGCCGAATGCTAAGAATTCTAGGGTGCTTCCATCAAACAATACTTTTGATATTCTATCGTAGCGCCAGAATGTTTAGAGAGTAGATGCATGAGCTAAACAGAATGTACAACAGATGGCAAATTTGCTCAACCTGTGTTTAGGCCTCTCAAACCATGTAAACAAACACTCGGCCTGCAAATTTTGGGGCTGCGCGTTTAGTGAGATGTTGGGCTTGCAAGCGACCCAAAAGTGTTAATGGGCCAGAATCAGCTGTGCCCAGCGGCCCTATACCAACCAATTGGGAAAATTTCAGGATTTTGCTCTAAAAATATCTGGCTGATTTTGGGCCATCATTAGGGTTTTTAAGTAAAAGGTAACTTTCGAATTTATTAAGTCCAGTATTTAATGGTATGGATGTTCGTATTTAGGACTGTTGTTCTTTCACTAGTTCGTGACATGTTTGTTGACAGCGAATCATTATTGAGACGTTAATCTCCTAACATTTGTTGTCTGTATAACAAAGATAGGTGTGTTGTAAATGTTATGAGAAACGTTTTCTCGGATGCTCGTGTAAATGCTATGAGCTTTTGCTGTCTGTATAAAAAACACGGTGCTGTGCCAATGAAGCGATCATTGCAGTTTTGTATGTTCTAGTTGTGTCACTCCTTTTTCACGAGTTGTTTGGATCCTTGACTAAAGTAGCCGTGTCATATTGGATATTTGGATGTTAATTAGAAATATTAAACATGAACTAATGATAAAAAATAATTACATAAATGAGAGTTAATTCGCGAGACGAATCTATTAAACCAATTAGTCCATGATTAGTACGTGTTTACTGTAGTACCACATGTGCTAATCATGCACTAATTAGACTTATAAATTTATCTTTCGAATTAACTTTTATTTGTATAATTATTTTTATCATTGATTTATATTTAATACTTTTAATCAGCATCAAACATCCGACGTGAGTCGAGGTCAGAGACAATCGTTCTCTCTCGATCGGCCGATGCATGCCTGATGGCCCACAACAGCTGTCCACGTGTCCACTACCAGCAAGCGGTCTGAGACCATACACGTGGCAGGAGTAGACCCGTCAGCCACTGATCACGTTAGACGAGCAACCTTTAGCAAATTTCACCTCCAGCTGGAAAATGAAGTCAATAATCTTTGCTGTCTGTTTCAAAGGGTCATGTTGAAGCCTTAAATTAGGGGCATTTCTCTGAATAAAACTGCCTTCAAGGGTTAAAGACAGAAGGTATGCGTATGTGCATTAGCGTTTCACGTATACATCAGATGACCTTTTGTTATATTTTTCAGTAAATGTCGCACTACAGCTTCGTCATCCCTCCAGATATTCTTACTTACATCTAGCATCAACTTTTTGTTATATTTGTCCGCTCGAGATTCTACAGGCCACGTAACAAAGCACCACCCACATGTTTAACCCATAGATTATGCTCTACTTTTGTTTAGTAAAAAAATGCTCTTCTCAAAGGCCATAGCTAGCACAAGGCAGATAATATAGTACTCCCTCTTTTTCAAAATGTAGATCACTTTAGTTTTTCTAAATACATAGATTTTGCTATATATCTGTACATAATGCTATATTTAGATGCATAACAAAATTTATGTACGTAGAAAAGCTAAAACGATCTACATTTTGGAACGGGGAGTAAAACACATTTGCAATAAGAAAAAGTTAAACTTCATTTTTTTTCCATTTAAATACATGGAGGCAAAGGTAATGTATATATTTTTGTATTTTCGTTTCTTGCACATTTTATGGAACGCATGAATTTTGGTTGTGCAACTAAGGGAGTGGAGATGGCTCTTTTTCCACGGGGGCTATGATACAGAAAGCAATTTCAAATTGGGAGGTGAACCTGGCTCTAAGACATCTTAACTTAGGTGGAGGAGAGGATAGATTGTTGCCTAACTATATTTCACGGGCCAATGGAAGTGATGTATAATACATGAGAAATAAAGAGACTCCAGAGCACGTGAAACAAAACCCACTCCTAAATATGATAAGCTAATAGCTAAAATAGATGTTAAGTTTCTTTGCTTGTCTTAGGGGAAAAAGTTTATTGTTGATAATTGATTCTAAGAGCATGATCAGGTAGCTCAATTTGAATCTATGCATTTTTACATGGATTTCTTAGTAATATGATCATGTTTAGTCATATGCATGAAACGGTATGATATATTGTAATGTTTTACATTTCCCATTTGGCTTGCAGATTTGGCTACACTTTATGAGGCTCATTTTTCTAGGGGAGAATCTATCTCAGAAGGTTGCTGGTCAGCTCCTAGTCAGAAACAGTAGGTGATTTCCATTGAATTTGGAAGATTCCATCGGGGTCAGCTGACCCCGATAAATGCCTCTAGATCCGCCCCACATTTTGCATTGTGTCGTGAGACTTGGTGGTTGTTGAGGTATGAGGTGAATGGACATCTAGCTAAACACTTCATAACATCATGAAAAGAGCACAATCAGAGGTGATTAGTCAATAATATAACATTGTACCGCTATTTTGCAAAGATGTGCCTTTTTTTCTTTGTTTTCTCTAGACATTTCAATCTTTATGTTCGGTTATGTTACTTATGTTTTGTTTATACTGTACTCTTGAACTTTATATTTTTTATTCTCGAATAGGTTTTTTCATAGCTCTTTACATCTTTTTTTAAAAAATATAATGTACATAAAAGAATAACCATATAGCTGAAAGCCTCCTGCTGCATTCGTTCCAAAATATTGGCCATTCTAATTTATGACTAAGTTTATAGAAAAAACACTAACAACTACAACACCAAATTAATTTTGTTTAAATTCACCGTGAAATATGTTTTGTTAGTGTATTTTATTCGATGGTGATGTAGAAAAGTTCACTGCATCGGACACCATGTGACCCAAGTTTCATCTACGTAAAACTCTTTTCTTCTCTTCCTTTTGAATAGTTGTAACATCACATCATCATATTTGCTAAAAATGGCATATTATTTATGAAGAATGAAATTTACACTGAGAACGGTAAGAATAAAACTAATGATTTTGCCAAAAAAAAGGAGTACATCACTTAACATAACGTGACTCTATAGTAAAACACCTTATGCCCATGACTTTGGATTTACAGGACATTTTGATACTTCCAACAGAATTCGAAGTGGCCTTGTTTCTCTTGTAGTGGAATTTGAACTTGGGGCGCATAACGGAAATACGGAATTGAAGTCCAAAGTGGGAAACGGGTACTAGCCTAGTAGGAATCAGCGGGATCACTCTCAAACTCAGTTTGGGATCTCTCCCGAAATTCCGTATTCGGCCAGGACAAACACGCAAAACGGGCCTTCTGCCCACTGGACCCCTCCGATTATAATTTCCGGCATTAATTGCTCGTCTCCTCCCCTCCTCTCCTTCCCTCCCATCTCCGTCGCCTATCCGATCTGCCACCTCCACGCCGTCTCGCACGTTCCTTCCCCAACTCCGCAGCGCAGCGCAGGAGGCTCTGCGCGCCGCGATCCAGATCCAGGTACCTGGTCTTCCTCCCTCGTTTTCTGATCCCTTCCCGTCCCCTGCCCTGCTCTCCTTGGGCGCCACTGATTTGGAGTTGATCCGTGCGGGGTTGAAGCGGATCCCTTCTGTCGCTCGAGCAACCCCTCTCATCCTTCGACGCCACTGGTCTGGTGTTGATCCGTGCGGGATTGAGCGGTGCCGTGAGCCCTGAAATCCGTGCCTCTTTTTTGGGGGCTTGGATTTATTCTGTTTGCTGCGGATTTGATCGCTTCGTGGTGGAGTGTTAATCTCTGTTTGTTTCTCGACATTTTCCCAAGTGATCTGGGTGGATTAGGGGTCTGGGTAGACACGGATCAGTTTCTCTTCTCGATTCTGATGGCATGGTTGCTGTTGCTCGCTGCAGGTTCTTCATCATGGGTCTGGTGAAAGATGGTGTCGACATGGAGGAGGGAACCCTGGAGATCGGCATGGGTGAGTCACGAGCGACGAGATCCGTGCTCGCGCAGTGTCTTAGGCAATTTAGTCTTGTGATTTCAGCTGTTGACGTGTTGCCGAGTCATGATGACTGAGCTGAACCGTTGCAGAACACCAGTGCTCACACTGGTAATATCATCGCAGTGTAGATATGTAGGGAGGATTTATGCTTTGAGAAGTTAAACACCTCCTATGTAGTTGAGCTAAAGCTACAAGATAATAGGTTATTGGCTATGATGGTAGCTTGGTATGCATCACCAATGCGTTGAATTTTGTAAATGTGCTGTGTTGGTAGGTAACGTTGTAGGTTATCCTAAAAATACTCAATTTGCAGTCCCAGGGCTTTTGTTGAAGCATACAACCATACTGCAACAGTGAGGATGCATCTCGTTCATTTACATTAAGCTTCTGTAGCTTCGCAGTTTCACCCATGCAGCTAGTAACCAAGTTTGGCACTCTCTAGACCATGTTTTTAGTATAAACTTGTTTGTTTATTTGCCAATCTTTTCGAGAATACCAGGTATTGAATGTATGATATATTGGTCTGTATGCCTACATGGCCACATGTAACAGCCATTATTCTTTTAGATTTTAAACATTATGTGTGGAAGTCAAACTTTTTTTGCTTGATTAGAACCAATGCTGTCTGCCAAGTATTGATTCTGTGTTACATCATTTTTGTCTTCCTAATAAAGTTGATGTGTACTAGTTAGTAATTTGCTCTATGTGTGCAGAGTACAGGACTGTCTCTGGTGTGGCCGGACCTCTGGTTATATTGGAGAAAGTAAAGGTGTGTATAGTTTTCTTCAATATGTTGCTAACTACCGTGCATAGTTTTAACAGCTCAATCCACTTGCCTCTTATACTCGCAATTTGTTTGCCTGCATATCCATCTTTAGGGCCCAAAGTACCAGGAAATTGTAAACATCCGACTCGGAGATGGCACAACTCGCCGTGGTCAAGTTTTGGAAGTTGACGGTGAAAAAGCTGTTGTGCAGGTTACTTCTTTTTCCTGTTGTTATCTTTTTTTTGGGTAACATTTCCAATTTGATTCTGATTTTGCAGTATGGTCAAGTTAGGTCCATATTGCAGAAAACGTAGTTTTGATATTTATGTCTGTGAATTAACTGCTTTTATTCATCAGGTCTTTGAAGGAACTTCTGGAATAGACAACAAATACACAACTGTGCAGTTCACAGGCGAGGTACCTCATCTTGTCATATTTGCTGTTTACATACTGATAAAGTGTTTAGCAGGCAAAACTCTTTGAACTAGATAGTTTGAATTTGGCGATCTAGCTCATAAGCAAAATGTACAAGATTATGATAACTATACCTAGTTTAACCTTGAAGATATTTATAGTCATATTAATTGAGGAAGGACAATTGGGTAACATTAGAATAATAAAGTGTACAGGATCTACTGAAACTTAACAGTGACATTGCTTTCTTTCTCCTTGTTTGTATATTGAGAAGTCGCCACCTTGTTTGCTTAATGACTATATATTGCTTTTCTGTACAGGTTTTGAAAACTCCTGTCTCACTTGATATGCTTGGGCGCATTTTTAATGGTTCTGGAAAGCCTATTGACAATGGCCCCCCGATATTGCCCGAGGCCTACTTGGATATCTCTGGTAAGTAATTTCTGTGTGCTTCAGTGCTAGCATGCTATTAATGTCTATGATTATCATAGTGAAGTGCATGGTCATTGTGGATAGGTTTTAGAATTATTGATGGTGTTAAATCAATTGGTGTTAAATCAATGAATCCTTGTCTTTCATTTTTTGTAATCATGTACACTGATGTTCATTCCAGGAAGCTCTATCAACCCCAGTGAGAGAACCTATCCAGAGGAGATGATCCAAACTGGGATATCCACCATTGATGTCATGAACTCTATTGCTCGCGGGCAAAAGATTCCTCTCTTTTCTGCTGCTGGTCTCCCTCACAATGAAATTGCTGCTCAGATTTGTCGTCAGGCTGGCCTTGTGAAGAGATTGGAGAAAGGCAAGCATGCAGAGGTAGCTAATGTCCTAATTACAACCCCATGACCCCATCCTCCACCCAAAAAATCTCTATTTTCCAAAATATTATCAAAAATGCAAGAAGTTAAAAAAAAGAAATCTAACATAAAGATGAACTGGCTTAACATTTTATAACCTGATATGAATTCTGCTCTTATGTTGGCTCAAGTTAGTTATGGTATTCCTGACAGTTTTCCATATCTCCCATTCCTTAAACTAAGCTAATAGTTTTTATTGGTCCTATTGCACTTATTTTCTATTTTCTGAGGGCAACATTATATGCAGCACAGCATATTAATTTATGCTTTACATGTTCAAGTATGGCTCAATTGCTGATTCTGTTTTTACAACCTGCAGGGTGGTGAAGATGACAACTTTGCTATTGTGTTTGCTGCTATGGGAGTGAATATGGAAACAGCCCAATTCTTCAAACGTGATTTTGAAGAGAATGGCTCCATGGAGCGGGTCACCCTTTTTCTGAATCTGGTACTTACAATGATTTGTGGTCTGGATTCATTTATCATTTTATTTCTGCTACAAGAGTGCTAGTATCGATTCTCTAACCATTTAGATGCATTTTTACAAAAGCTTGAACCTACTTAATGACAACCAAACATACTTTTAGAATTGACCTAATTAATGCCTAGCAAAGCATATTTTTAACGCCCTTCTCCTGTCTTACAGGCCAATGACCCTACCATCGAACGTATTATCACCCCTCGGATTGCACTAACAACAGCAGAATATTTGGCATATGAATGTGGGAAGCACGTGCTTGTCATCTTGACAGATATGAGCTCTTACGCAGATGCACTTCGTGAGGTATTGAGATTTATTTTGTATCATGTCTTGTGTTGTGAATTCATATGGAGTACTGTGAATCATAAGTTCTTCATTGCAAATACTTCTGCTTTTGTTGCAGACTCGATTCACTGATTTTTTAATTCATTGATTCACGAATTATGTAGTGACTGCACGGGAATTTATCATCCATGTAATTGCAGCATTTGTGCTGGAATGAACTAAAAGAAAGCTACATGTTCTCTTGGTCCCACAAATCTTTTAGAATTTTTTGAGTGTGCATTATTTAACACTGTAAATGGCTAAATGGATGCTTGAAATATTCCTTGTTGTCTTCTGATCGTATTTTGTAGTTCCTCATTAAGAACCAAGAATGCTATTGTTTTAGTCTTGCATGTCCCTTTTTATATGTTTAATGTTTGTGCCTAGCTAATAAATTGGTTAGTTGATGTAATGTGTTTATAATGTTTATAATGGTGTTGTGCTTATTTGTAGGTATCTGCTGCCCGAGAAGAGGTGCCAGGTAGGCGTGGTTATCCTGGGTATATGTATACTGATTTGGCAACAATATATGAGCGTGCTGGACGGATTGAAGGACGATCAGGGTCCATTACCCAAATTCCCATTCTAACGATGCCTAATGATGGTAAGTGCTGAAATCAATTGCTTTGTTAATCTTTGTTGTTATACTATGCCTTATCCTTAATTCCTCCTATTGTCAATATAGGTTTACTTAGGTTTGTCTTTAGTTAAACCTTTTAATTTTGACCATCAATATCTGAAAGTTTATATAGATTTACTGCACAAGATTGACATTACTAGATACATTATGAAAAACACTTTGATAATTTATAACTCTTTTCATTTAAGATGATATATATTGCTAGTCAAAGTGAAAAAAGGTGATTTGGCAAAAACTTACATGGACTTATATTTGTGATCAGAGGAAGTATTGTTTTTGTACAATTGTCATCTAGTTCAGCATGAATTAGTTTTTGCTTGTATTGGCCTATGAGCTGATTGCACAGCCTGATATGGTGCAGTCATTTTCGTCTGATCCAATAGATCAATCTTAAACTACTTCTGGTTGCATTTATATTTATCATTATCATGCATTTCACTTTGTTGGCTATTTAACTCAAATATACCATGTCTTCTAAACAGATATCACACATCCGACTCCTGATCTTACGGGATACATTACCGAGGGACAGATATACATTGATAGGCAGCTCCATAACAGACAGGTGCTTTTACATGTTCTTATTTTGAGTTCTCAAATGTTACAGCTTCACAAGGGGCAACTCTAGAATTAGTTGTAACTCATCTAGCATTTGTTAAATATTGTCTCTCATATTGATATCTCAAGAAAAAAGATGTAAAATATTTCCTTTTTACTTTAATATTTGATATATCTTGATCTGATGGCATTATATTACTTTCAGATTTACCCACCGATCAATGTCCTGCCATCTCTCTCTCGATTGATGAAGGTAAGAAAAGTTTCCTGTATGCTGTCACTCTGTCAGCATTTATACCGAAGGTTAGTTCTAAGAACCACTGAATAACTCTTGCAGAGTGCTATTGGTGAGGGTATGACGCGTCGGGACCATTCAGATGTATCTAATCAGGTGCCTATTTTGAGTCCATATTGGTATCTTCCTTCAATCTATGATGTACACGACAAATTGACATGTACCCTTCTGTTCAGCTTTATGCCAACTATGCAATTGGAAAGGATGTTCAGGCTATGAAGGCAGTCGTTGGAGAGGAGGCACTCTCATCTGAGGATCTGGTCTGTTGCGAGTGTAATAAATTTCATAAGCTGGTGTTTTTTGAAGTCCAAAACCTAATGCTCTATCCTTTATATCTTGCACAGCTTTACTTGGAGTTTCTCGACAAGTTTGAGAGGAAGTTTGTGGCACAAGGAGCATACGACACGAGGAACATCTTCCAGTCCCTTGATCTTGCATGGACATTGCTTCGTATCTTCCCTCGCGAGCTTCTCCACCGTATTCCTGCAAAGACCTTGGACCAGTACTACAGCAGAGATGCCACCCACTGATTGTTGATCAGGGTCCCAATGTTTTGGCAAGTGCAGCTTTGAATAAATTGAACAGATTGGCCTTGTGGCCATTTTGCTGTATTTATCTATAGTCAGGTCCAATTCTTTTCCGTTGGTGAGCGCAAGTTATTCGTAGATGACTCTCGGTCACGGCGACATTTGTAATATTATGTCATGTATCATCGTTAAATCACACACTTGAGTTATTTGTTTCACCTGCCAGAACTGTTAGCAAGAGCATTCTGGGCCAGGATGTTCGAACGCACTGGTTGTATCTACAATTTGTGAATGAATAAAGGAAGGGGAATAAACTGCTGCGGAACACATGCTGCCGAACATTGTTGATTTTCTTGTTCTTTTGCTATTTTTACTACAGGTTCTGCTGATGCTCGTATAATGTGTATTAAGGCAATCCGAGGGCTCGAGTTTCAACTGCTGCTCCATCTCAAGTAACAACTCACAAGTTGGTATTTGTGGTGGAATTTCAAATACTTGCGTGTACGGCACACGGTGACTTATTTAGCGTGTAGAGGAGAAAAATGCATTTTCTTGGGTTAGCAACCAAATTTAATCATAGAGGATGTTGGGTCGGTCGTTGCTGTCATTTGGATTTTGGCTGTGCTCTCATTTTGGGTTGTTGGTATGCCTTTAGGCGCCATACCTTTTACCTAAATGTCTTTACAAATTCTTGTGTCATGGTAAAAGTAGCATCAAAACTTTGTCATAGTTTTCGTGCCCCAAAAATATGTCTATTAAGGCATTGAAATAGTAATTTTAGACCAAAGACCATTGGCCCTGCTTATATTGAAAGCAAACGAGTTTGCTGGGGTTGCCAGCTTACAAGATAGAGTCCAACTTATTCTACTGAAACGAGCCAGTAGAGATCTCAACCATCCATCTACTCAGGAGACAAAAGTAAAAGCTAATTAACAACTCGTCTTCTCCCCCACAACCTAGAAGGGAACAGATTTTTTGCCCTGAAATCCGATCAGCTTCTTGCATCGACGTCTTCAGTAGATCACCTCGCCGTCCACATGGGTTAGATTTTCTCCGGTTCTTGCCTTAGTTTCTGCAACAAATCTTCCCGCTTTGCTTGCTCCTCCATGGACGCTATCTTGCTCCAATGCTGCAGGAAACCAATGGTTTTGTAAGCTAGAACCTTGGAGTTAGCTATCAGTATATTGGAAAACCCAATCGTTCCTAGTGCGCCAAATCGCACAGCTCACACCCGCAAAGGAGATACAACATCAGTTCCCCCCTCTCCCAAAACCCCCCTCTAGCCTATGTTCTGCAAAATCACTAAGGACTCGTTTGTTTCCTTAGAACTTTCTTGCTCTTTTCTTCCTTGGGTCTGACCTACAAGCAAAGATGTAGGCTTCCACGTAGGAAAGAGCCTTGACAATTACTGCCATGCTCCTTTCCCTTTCCGCGTCTCCACATCAGATGGAATTGGAATTAATTTCCAGGGTTGGCCTGTTTGGTTCCATCAAGAATTAGAAAGGGTCTTTCCACAAGTTTCCAACATCTAAATCAGAAGCGTGCGAAACATTCCGAGTCTAAATCAGGAAATCGTTTCCCCCGACTCCCCTCTCCCCCGTGCCGCCACCCCCGACTCCCCCGAGCGCTGCGCCACCGCCTCTCGAGCCACGACCCCCTCCTCCACTTCCTCCGCCGCCCCCTCCTCCTCCGCCCCCTCTTCCTCTTCCTAAGAAGGCGACGTCGAGGATCTTTAGAGCCGGCACAGAGTGCGCCACCCGTGCTGCTCCTCTGCACGAGCAGCTTCTCGCCGGTGACCACACGCCACGTGGTGAGCCCGTGCTCCTTCCCCCTCTCCCTCCCTCTCTTCCTCGTCCACATACACAACAATTTCTCTCCTAACCCTAACCCTTGACTCGATCTGTTCTTTTTTAGAGGTTGTAGATAGATCTGAGGGAAGGGAAGCATCGATATGTTCTTTTTTAGAGGCTGTAGATAGATCCGAGGGAAGGGAAGCACAGGGACGGGAGGAGGAGGAGCTCGGCCGCCATCCATTTTACTCACTGGAAGATCGACGTGCACCACCAATACTCCTGCCTTGGTGAGTCCTACCTCTCTTCCTCCCCATGTGAGGCAGCAAGTTAGTAGCTTTAGGCAGCGAGTTAGGCAGTGATTTCTTGAATCAAAGTATTGTGGATGATGTGATTCATAACTCAAGATGGATCCATGGATTGTATGCTCTTTACAGTTAATTCTGATTTTTTTTGCTCTGTTCCTGAATACAGTGTGCAATTAATCTTAGGTCTTTGCCCTGAATCAGATTGTTCCTGAATAGAGGTCAAGTTTCCATATGAAAACATCTTGGAATAGCTAACATTACTATGGCTTGTCAAATAAATCTGTAGGTCTACTAGAATCAGAATACTAGGATGGGTTAATCCAAAGAGTATATGCTATAAGCTCTACTAGTATGTTGTCCTATAAGCTCTGTTGACTGTTTTTCTATACATGCACATACTGAGTAGGTTGCATATATGCTATGGTATGACACTAAATCTGATATGGCAAGTCGTAAAATACTAATTCCTTTGATTTTGCTGTTATGAACTGTTATGCACATACTGAGTGAATTATATATGCACATACTGGGTGAATTATATATGCACATACTGAGTGAACTGGCAAGTCTTATATATGCATTTATTGAGTGAGTTATATAAACTGTTATGAACTGCAAAAATGAAAAGCAAAGTGACAGGTAAAGTATAGGATACCCTTGCACTGTTTTTATGTTCAAGCTAGTAAGCTTTTTAACATTGCTTATAGTGCCCTGTTCAGGTCTCAATTTGTGACATATGGCCTGTTTAGAATTCTTAGTTCACTAGTAGTATATTTATTTCTGTTTTGATCTGGATCAAACTGTTTGTGACATATTTATTTCTGCTTCCTGGTTGATGGCTGCTTCCTGTTACTACTAATTTCCTGGTTGATGGATGCTTCCTGGTTCCTATCTTCTTTTTTTGTGCGTTGGCCAGTAGAGTGCTATGTTATGTTTGGTTGTTTCAATTAATACAAGCATTCCTTTTTGCATATCTGCTTTAGATGTCTGACAACAATATAGACTTGGTTAATACAAGCATGGAACAAATGAGAGAGCGTAAGAAGAAGAGAAAAAGAGTGGCTGTTTTATTTGTTTCTGCTGTCATGAGCATGATTGTGCACTGGTATCAACGTAAGAGACCTAGACATATCGTTGCTCCGGATGAAATGGCTGAGAGAGATGTAGCTAAATGGAAACAAATGCTAAGAAATCTGTACCAAGGATCAAATGTCTATTGCTATGATAGTTTGCGCCTAACTAAGAGATCATTTCATGACCTATGCGCCATCTTACGTGAGATATGTGGTATGTGTGATAACTTGAATGTGTCGGTAGAAGAAAATGTAGCAATCTTTTTGCTTATAGTGGGTCATGGCAGTAAGATGAGGATGATTCGTAGTTCATATGGATGGTCACTTGAGCCAATCTGCCGTCACTTCAATGAGGTGTTGAGAGGTATTCTATCATTATGCCATGAGTTTATCAAGCTTCCCGATCCATCAGCTGTACAACCTGAGGATTCCAAGTGCAAGTGGTTTGAAGATTGTCTTGGAGCATTAGATGGTACACACATTGATATTTTTGTGCCTTTGGTTGACCAAGGGAGGTATAGGAATACGAAGTAACAGATTACCACCAATGTTTTGGGGGTTTGTGATCGTCACATGAAATTTGTTTACGTCTTAGCGGGATGGGGGATCGGCTTCAGATTCTCGTGTGCTACGTGATGCAATGTCTCGGGACGATGCATTTGTTATTCCAAGTGGGAAATACTATCTAGTAGATGCTGGATATACTAATGGATTGGGTTTTATTGCTCCATATCGGTCCACTCGCTACCACATGAATGAGTGGGTACTCAAGGGCATAACCCATCCACTGCCAAAGAACTATTCAATTTGCGCCATTCAATAGCTAGAAATGTGATAGAGAGAACATTTGAGCTATTGAAGATGAGGTGGGCTATACTAAGAAGCAACTCATATGTTGACTTATAAAATCAGGTATTCCATAGTTAGTAACCTAGCTTGAAATTCAACTCTGAATAACCCTAGCATGTAACTCATTTCTACTAAATTCTTGCAGATTAGGATCATTAATGCTTGCTACATATTGCACAACTTTGTAAGTGATAGACAGAGAGATATGGATGACTTACTTATACGCCAAGTTGATCAAGTAATATCCGTTGAATCTCATGAAGTTCAAAGTGAAGTGGGTATGATTACCAATGTTCAATCATGAAATGAATGACCAATTTTAGGGATACCAAAGCTAACCAAATATTTGCTGATTACCAAGCGAGACATGGTCAATGTATGATAAATTCTATCATCAATGCATGCTCAAATTTATGATAAAGAATATTTTTTTGTAGATTTGGTTCCTAATATTTTTACTGATAACCTTTGTGAACTTTTTTCCTATAGGATATGGAGAAGGGCAAGAGGTCAGGCTCGGGCAGGGGTTACATTTCTTGGAATGATGACATGGACAAGGCTCTTCTTGACACATTTGTGGAGTACTATAACTAGGGTGACATGTGCCAAAATGGGTGGAAGTCTCATGTCTATACAACTGCTATCAAGAATGTCCGAGAAAAGTGTAATATGGATATCACAAAAGACAACATCATGTCGAGGAACAAGACCTTTGACAAGCACTACATTATCATCAATGGTATGCTGGAATCAAGTGGATTTGGTTGGGATTGGAACAAGAACAAAATATCTATTGATAGTGATTCTGTATGGGAAGCATATGTGACGGTATGTTTCAAAAATCATTGTTTTACTTGCTTAACTTGCTTCCTGCACAGTTTTTTGTAGTTTGACTGCCTGTCTTGTAGTCAGATGCTTTGTCCTTGATGTTAAATAGGCATTGTCTTAGCTGCTGGATAAACGTAATTTGGACATGTATCTACATTGTGTAATTTGGACCAGGGGTATCAAGTTCTAGTAGATGTCAGTTATAATAGTACAGTTTTTGTGTTGAAAGTCTGTAACATGTCAATAGCATATTCTGTTATGCATATCATCAATCTTTTCGTGTATGTGTGTGCTTGCTTCCATGTTCTAGAAGCAGAAAGATTGATGATATGCAGAATAGGATGTTGAGATTTCATTTTGCAATTTAGCAGGAAAAATGGATGTTTCCTTTCTTCTGCAATCACATTTTACCGTGTTAAGTTTAGTCAATGACAAGAAAAACACTTGTTCAGTTCCATGAATGCAAACTTCATCATTGCTGCTGAATCTGGTTGCATCTGAATCTAGTTGGTGTCATGCTACATTGCTGCTGCAATGCTGTGTCTAATCAGATATCCTATTTGGTTGTTATTTCTGGAGATCTTTTGTCCGTACCATTTGATGTTTTAACTCAGCTACTAACTTGCTTTACACTTGTTTTCTAACCAAGTATAACACTTATTTTTTTGTAGAAAAACAAAGAAGCTACTGGGTACAGGCACAAGACTGTCTTGTATTGGGACTCAATTAGCTTGGTGTTGGGTAAAGACCATGCTATAGGTGAAGCGGCAAAGACTGCAGCTGAGAGCTCAAAAGACATGAGTAAGGAAGATCTTAGCAACAAAGAGCCTACATCATCGGCAACTTCAGGAAGTTTAAAGAGGCAACGGTCAGGTCACTCTTTTACCTCTGTGATGGCTGAAAAAATGGACAAGTTTGCTGAAGCACTCAAGGAGGAAGCACCTAAAGGCCCAATATCAAACGAAATTCTCAACACACTGAATGAGGTAGAAGGATTGGATGAAGACACTTTGTTGGACCTATTTGATATCCTGACTGGTGATGCACGCAAGTATGAGTTTTTGTTGACGCTTCTGGTGGGGATGAGGAAAAGGTGGCTCTTAAAGCAACTCAAAAAGTGATGCATGCTTAGATGCTAATTACTATCACTATGCTCATTAGTCATGTCATTTTGAGTGTGTATCATCATAATGTATGACTTTGTTTAGACTTTAGACCAAGTTCTCTGTGTTCCTGACTTGGTTTTCTGTGTTCTCACTAGTCAGGTACCATGAGCTTTTTTTCCATCCTTGCACGTTCCTCATTCTTGTCTCTATGTTATATCTATGTTCCTGTGTTACTGACTTGGTTCTCTGTGTTATATCTGTGTTCTCCGTGTTCTTGACTTGGTTCTCTGTGTTCATGACTTGATTCAGTGTGTTATATCTGTGCATGACTTGTTCTCTGTGTTGTACTGGCTTTGAATACAGAGACAATTCAACAGGATGAGAGAGTTGTGCTAGTATCATGTTGTTCCATTTGAATTTCTAAACTTAAAATGATTCCATATTTAGCTTTCCAAACAGGATATGGAATTTGATTCATGGAAAAGAATTCCATCAACACACAAACAAAAAAAATTGAATTAATCAAATTCTGAGCAATTAATTTCTGGTGGAATCTAATTGCTAGAATATGATTCATAGAATGAGTTTCAATTCTAAGGAAACAAACAGGCCCTAAGGTTAGTTGGGATGGACTCCCACCCTAAGCTATCTCTAATCCAGCACCAAACAAAGGATGCCAGGGGGCATCTGAAAATAAGGTGGTCGACATCCTCCCTTTCCTTGCAGAGCTAAAACTCCTCTGGGCCATCCCAATTCCTCCTTTTCAATTGCATCGCTGTTTGTAGCCTGTCGTGCCAAATCATCCATAAGAAAATTTGGATTTTAAGGGGCAGTCTCATATTCTACAACTCCACCATTCTCTGGTCTACACACCCAGGATTAACGATGAATCTGTACAATGATCTTGTGGAGAACTTCCCTTTTCCTTCTAACATCCACACCATTTGGCCATCTCTATCTTGCAGATTTACCTGTTCCAGATCCCCTCTCATACTAATCCACTCATCCCTTGTCTCCACATTTAAACTTCTTCAACATCTGAGATGCCACCCTTTCTGCTCCGTCACTGTTATGTGTTGGTCACTACATATTTTGAGTAACTGGGGAAATTTGATTTTCAGGGCACAGTCTCCTCTCCACACATCTAGCAAGAATCTGGTTTTCGCCCCATTGTCGATTTTGATAGTTCTACCATACTGGTACCACTCTCCAGCCTTTTGCAGGGCTTGCCAGAATTGTGATTCCTCTGTTTGTGACTAGGAGAAAACCTTCCTATCCTAAGTATTTCTTTTTCAATAGCTGGATGCATAAGCTATCATCTCCACTTTCTATCCGGTATATCCACTTGGCTAGCAGCCCAGCTCCCCAAATTCCTTGGGTTTGCTCGGGGCTTCCCACTTCACCATATGGTACTTTTTCTTGTTCCCCACACCCTGCCAGAAGAATCTCCCCCTGGTCGAGTCTAGCTTTTGATGAGTCCCCTCATGTAACCAATACAACCCCATCATACACATAGGAATGCTTGTCAGGTTTGTATTGATCACGATGGCTTTTCCCCCGTAAGAAAAAGAGCCCACATTTCCAGGTGCCTAGTCTCCCCTCCACTTTAGTTGTTGGCCCGCTCATCTTAGCTTTTGATTATCTCATGTTACTGACCAGGAGCCCTAAGTACTTCATTGGCAAAAACCCCATCTGACAGTTGAAGGCATTTGCAATTTCCTCTTGCTCCTGTTTCTCCACACCCACCACAAATATTTCACTCTTGTTGTAATTTATTCTCATACCCAACATTTCCTCATAGCAGAACAATAGAAATTTGAGCATGATGATACTGTTCTTGGTTTTTTTAGGAACATGATGGTATCATCTGTATATTGTAGATGTGCGAGACCCCCCTCCACTAGGTCCGGCACCAACCCTTCAATGAGGCCTTTCTCTTTTGCACGATTAAGCATTTCTGAGAAGGCATCGCTCACCGGATTAAACAACAGCGGTGATAGTGGGTCTCCCTACCAGACCCCTTTATAGCTTCTAAAGCATCCCCCCTCTCTCCGTTTAAGTTGATTGCCACTCTACCCCCTGTCACTACCTTCATCATCCACTCCACCCATTTCTTAGGAAAGTTCTTCCCCTTCATCACCCCCATCAAGAAGCTCCAATCTACTTTGTCGTATGCTTTCTCAAAATCCAGTTTGAGGATTATCCCCTCCAACTTCCTAACTTTCAAGTGCTGTAGAACTTCATGTAGGACTACCACACCATCCAGAATGTGTCTTCCAGGAATGAATGTTGTCTGACTTGCTCCTACCACTTTGCTTGCAACTTTGGTTAGTCTGAGTGTTAGTACTTTAGTAATGATTCTGTATATTATGTTCAGGAGACATACGGGTCTGAATTACTTGATATGTGGTCCCCGGAATGAGGGTGATTACACCATAGTTTAGTCTCGATATATCTAGCTCACCCTTGTGAAGTTTCTCGAGCATTTTCAAAATGTCACCGTTTACCTGCCCCCAGAATTCTTTGAAAAATATAACAGAGAACCCATCAGGGCTGGGCTGTGTTGTTTTTCATATCCTTAACTGCGTTTTCCAGCTCCACCATTGTAGATGGTTTAATTAAGTCAAAGCTTGTCTTCTTCTTGTAGTTTGCCATTCTCTCCCCAGAAGTTTTCTGCCAAGTGAACTTGTGATGGATCTTCGCTGCCAAAGAGGCTTTTTTAGAAATCTGTCACATATTGTTTCAATTGCTCAGTCTCTGTGAATATATTCCCCCCTCTTCCAAGCTTTTGATAGTGCATTTCCTCTTCGTCCTATTTGCTATTTCATGGAAGAACCGGCGGCGGTCGCTGCACCAGACCTCGAAGGACGGGTGGCCGCAGGGTGATGAGGTCTGGTTGCCGCTGCCCAGCCAGAATAGATTGTCCTCAAGCTTGTGTCTAGCCCTCCACTCTTCTGCAGACAATCCTCTTTCGTTTGACTCCACGTCCCATTTTTTAAGTTCCAGAATGATGTTATGTTTTGCCTTCCTTTGATCACTACCCACATTTGCCCCCCACCCTTTCAACCTCCTCTTCAACAATCCTGAGCATTGGTATTGGTGTCAGTGATCTAAAACATAATCTTTCATCCTGCTAGGCCACTTAGAGATATAGTAATTTAACTAGCATATAGTATAAATATCATTATTTCAAATGCAAAAAGCTATACATTATGAAACTATTCTTTAAGATGAAGCAAGTAGTATATCAATCTTATGTTGTCAACTTGATCTTTTGTGTCTTGATAAGTAAAGCTGGAAATGTTTGACCAATAGCACTAATGTTTCATCATTCATCTAATGGCCTACCCTAGCTTTTATCTGATCGTGAGCATGTGAGGTCTGAGCAAAAATATCATATGTTCACTCAAGAAATTTTTCAAAAGTATCACGATGAATAACATCTTAATTGAAAATCTAGAAAAAATTAGTCATCGTAGCTCACTCCTGCTGGCTGGTTAATTCAACAAACTCCTATATTTGATAAGATAATCTAGAAAGTTTATGAATCGCAACACATTACAGGCATGTCGGAAACTGATTTTTACAGGAGTTTCACATGGAAACACTTGCAATTTCACCAAAATCAGAAAAAGTCTAAATGGACCCAGCTTTGAAATATGCAGGCGTTTACCTAATTTAATCAGTTTTCTTTTACCAGGAATGGAATAACCACTGCCCCCTCCCGGGCCTCGGGCCGCGTGTCCCCTCTCCGTCTTAACTACTCGCACTTGCCCACCGGGCACCGCCTCCCTCGCCCATCCCACTCCTTTCCCCGCCCCACGCCACCGGCCCCGCACCCATGGCGACCCCCGGCCGCGGCCTGCGCCCCCGCCACCTCCTCATCTTCCTCGCCGCCGCCGTGCTCTACGCCGCCTCCTCCCCCGCCGGCGCCTTCTACCTCCCCGGCGTCGCCCCCCGCGACTTCCAGAAGGTGATCGACCGACTCATTCCCTGGCTTCTCGCCCGCATGTTTCTCCGCTTCCTCTACCTGTCGGATCCAGCGCTAGGTGTTCCCCTCCGGCTTTCAGTGGCCGCGGATCTGGCAGTGCTGGGAGGAGCCGCCTCAGATCTGGCTTCCGGGACGCGCGGGGCGGGCGGTGGGTGTGCACGTGGTTCAGGGTTTAGGGATGCGCAGTGTCATAGCATTGGTGTGCACGCCTGTTCTGGGCGTGGAGGAAAAGTGATGCGGCGCGCAATGCTCGCATCCTATCTTTGATCGCGCACGTTTTGATTTGGGGCCGGAGAGCGTTGGGGAGTTAAGCTCTTCCGTTCCTTGCGTGGCCCCTGATACTGATAACATGTTTTTCGTCATGCGGTGAGGACTGTAGTTTTGCATTTTGCATAGCACGATGTAGTGGTCTTGGGAATAACAGCAATTTCTGGTAAATATAGAGCTTCTGGTGTTTTCATGTTTGAGTTCATCTATTTCTGTGAATTGTGATACTGTATACAATGCTGTGGTTGTATAGGTTACTGCTTGATTTTGTTGTCATTTTGTCTTTGATGAGTTGTGTTTAAGTTGGCCTGTTAGCTAGGTTGGTGTATGGGATGGAATAGATCACTTGCCACTCACAAGTCGTCACCAATTGCAGTTTCCTTCATTCAGTTTCATGACTTGGCATTTGAGTGGCATGTACTTGAGGTTTCATGAAGCATTGCCTTTGTTTAATTTTCAAGGATTTAGCTAAAATCTGTATGATTATTGCTAACTAGCGAGTAGACAATTCATTGCTAGCAAACATGCGTAAATTCATGCCTTCTCGTTTTGTTGATACAACTTTCATTCTAGTCATTGGAGTACTTGTCTGATCCATTGCAAGCTGGTTGATTCCTGATCTCCACTGATTAAATGTTTCAAAAAAAAAAAAATCCACTGATTATGCTGTAGGGATGATTGTCATTTGATCATAGAAGTGGGGACCCATACTGTCTAGAATATAAATAGAATGCCAAATAATTATTCTAATATTAATCCTTTCTGACCATTCACTGTGCAGGATGATGAGCTTCAGGTGAAAGTCAACAAGCTGTCATCCATAAAGACACAGCTCCCATATGACTACTATTTCCTGGACTACTGCAAACCTCAAGCGATTAAGAACAGTGCCGAGAACTTGGGTGAAGTCCTTCGTGGGGACCGCATTGAAAATTCTGTCTATAATGTAAGGACATGAAACCTTTTGTTTTGTACTAGTTCAAGTAAAAAGAAGGGGGATTACTTGATAAAAATACAAAATACTGTGCGAAGCTGTCTGATCAACAGACATCTCATTTTTTTAATTCATACAGTTCAAGATGAGGAGGGATGAGAGTTGCAAGGTTGTTTGTCGAAGGAAGCTTTCTCAAGAAGCTGCGAAGAATTTCAAAGAAAAAATCGATGATGAATACCGAGTGAACATGTACGGTTTTATGTTAAAGCTGATACTTTTTTTAATTGTCCGTAGAACAATGTGACCATCTAGTAAGTAGAATATAGAGTTTTTCTGCTTCAAATTTGTGCACATGAGATTTATCACTCTATTGTCTTGCTGTCATTTGCTCGTTCGACTGCCATGTCCATGAGATATTGACTGGAAGTTTCTGGAGTGTCCTTGAATTATCTCAGTATGTGTTTCTTATGTTCAGTACTGTGCCTAACTGAATTTGTTTTGTTTAAAAACTTGTGCATGTTAGGATTCTAGATAATCTCCCAGTTGTGGTACCTAGACAGACACGGGAAGGAAGCCAAACACCAAGCTTTGAGCATGGTTATCGAGTTGGTTATAAGGTGAGCATAACAAATTTATGCCTCATAAGTTGAACATGAACTGTTAAAATTTTTATTGGAGAACTTATTTGGTTTGAATGAAATATTACCAGCTCAAGGATGACAAGTATTATATCAACAACCACTTGAGTTTTAAAGTTTTGTACCATGAAGACCAAACTTCTCCAGACGCTCGCATTGTTGGCTTCCATGTGATTCCTAGCAGGTATGTCATATTTCATGATCTACAACTTGCATAGATGTTTGGCACTTACATTTTCTCCACGTCTGTTTCCACTATTTTGTTCTCTTTTTGCTTACAGTTGGCTTCCCACTTTCATCTCCACATCTTCTTATGAACGATGAAGTCATCTATATTTGATTACTTCTTTATTCTCGTTTGTTACAGCATCAAGCATGAATACGGTACCTGGGATGACAATAATCCCACAGCGCAAACTTGCAATGCTAACATTAAGATTACACCTGGTAGTCACACTCCTCAAGAGGTGGCTCCTGATGCATATGTAGTATTCTCTTATGATGTTACCTTTGAGGTATAGCTCATTTCTCAAAGATTCTCTCACTGAGATTCTTGTTCCCCCAATTTTGATTAATTTTGAATTACCTACTGCAGGCAAGTGAGATCATATGGGCATCTCGCTGGGATGTCTACCTTCTTTCTAGCGATAGCCAAATCCATTGGTTCTCAATTGTTAACTCATTGATGATTGTCCTATTCCTTTCTGGTATGGTGGCCATGATCATGATGAGAACTCTTTACAAGGACATAGCAAACTATAATCAGCTTGACAATCAGGATGAGGCCCAGGAAGAAACTGGATGGAAGTTAGTGCATGGTGATGTATTCCGGCCTCCTGTCCACTCAGGCCTCCTTTGTGTTTACGTTGGTACTGGCGTGCAGTTCTTTGGGATGACACTAGTAACCATGATGTTTGCGCTACTTGGATTCTTATCACCAGCAAACCGCGGAGGACTCATGACTGCTATGGTCCTTTTGTGGGTGTTCATGGGTGTACTGGCAGGATACACCTCGTCTCGCCTGTACAAGATGTTCAAAGGCACTGAGTGGAAGAAGATCACCCTCAAAACTGCCTTCATGTTTCCTGGAATTATCTTTGCGCTCTTCTTCTTTTTGAATGCCCTCATCTGGGGTGAGAAATCATCTGGCGCAGTTCCTTTTGGAACAATGTTTGCTTTGTTCCTCCTATGGTTTGGCATCTCTGTGCCGCTGGTCTTTGTTGGAAGTTTCTTGGGATTCAAGCAGCCAGCCATTGAGGACCCAGTGAAGACAAACAAGATTCCCAGGCAAATTCCCGAGCAAGCATGGTACCTGCAGCCAGCTTTTGCTATACTTGCTGGTGGCATATTGCCATTTGGGGCTGTCTTTATTGAGCTCTTCTTCATCCTGACATCCATCTGGCTGAACCAGTTCTACTACATCTTTGGCTTCCTCTTCATAGTCTTCATCATCCTCATTGTGACCTGTGCTGAGATCACGATTGTGCTATGCTACTTCCAGCTATGCAGTGAGGATTACCACTGGTGGTGGAGGGCATACCTGACTGCAGGCTCATCAGCACTCTATCTGTTTGCTTATGCTATCTTCTACTTCTTCAACAAGTTGGAGATCACGAAGCTTGTCTCAGGCATCCTGTACTTTGGTTACATGCTGATCATCTCTTATGCCTTCTTTGTGCTGACTGGTACCATTGGCTTCTATGCCTGCTTCTGGTTCGTGAGGAAGATATATGCTTCTGTGAAGATTGACTGATTGAACTACTGTCTAGAGAAACTTAGAGCACCTTGTTTCCAAGGTTTTATTTCAAGGTCGCGCATGGTGCTGCTCGATTGACATATAGAGGAAACTGGGATTTGAGATGGGATTCCATGGTTTTGGTAGAGTATGTGTAGTCCATTAGGAGTAAGAACTGCTGGAAGTTAAAGTGAGATCTTGATACGTGATGATCAGCATGGATTTTGTACCTTTAAAGATATTGAGTGCTGTCTTGTAATATGCCTTATCATGATTTTCTTTGCATGTTCCACCACACCACGTGTGCTGATATTGTGCTCCAGAATCCAGATCATAGCTGAACAGGTGGTCAAGCTTTCTCACCGGCTTGTGAGTTTGAAATCTCGATGCTGTTAATTTCTCACTAGTATGTTTGCTGTTTTGGACTTTGGTCAAGCGGCCCTGCTAAAACATTGGTGGTTTTAGATTGCTTCCTGTTATGTGGAAGGTGTCTTTGCATGGGCCAGTTAGTAGTCTGTACTTAGTAGACATTTCTTGTAGGATTTGATTTTGGAGTTAAAATACGATTATGCACTGATTGCTGTTTTCACAAGATTCTCGACTCGAGTACTTACCCTGTTCATCATGCAGGTTCTTTGGTTAATGATGTTTCCCCCCTTGTGATTATAAATATGGTTAATATTATTGGATACATACTCCCTCCGTTTCAAATTGTAATTTATTTTGGTTTTGTAATTCATAAATATTATTATGCATCTATAGAGTATGTCTGATGCTAATGCATAATAATATCTACGAACATAGAAAAACTAAAATGACCTACAATTTGGAACGGAAGGAGTAGCATGTAAATGAATTTTTTTATTTTTTACCTTTTTTTCAATATAATTTTAAAAATAATACAAATATTTCTAATATAATTTTAAAAATAATCCCTTCGACGAATATTTCCATTCGGTGACCCTTTTGGTCGTGCCAATCCGCGTGGCGTGACATGATCAATTTGTCGCGCCACATGCCTTGGCACGACAAGGCCATCATACTGGCAGGAGCCGATGATATGGAACACTTCTGTTACACCAATGCATGTGGGTAACGTGATTTTGTCGTGCCATCATGCCGTGTGACAAAATGTGCTCAATTCAATTTACCCACTTTGAACCATTTAAATAAAATAGACTTTGAACTATTTAAATAAAATAGTATTTGAATTTCAAATATTACGAAACTTTGTATGCACATTGTACAATGTGTAAATACATTTTAGTAGCATGCATAAGGTCAAGAGTTACATATTTTAAAATCTATAGTTTCAAACTAGGCTATATATTATCCCTATATCCATATTAGGGCTCCCGTTAAATTTACCCACTTTTGAGTCATCTTAATAAAAATAGTATTTGAACTTCAAATGTCATGTCACAAAACTTAGCATGCATATTGTATAAGGTGTAAAGATACCATTTTATTAACACCCTCAAGGCTAAGTGCTACATATTTTGAAATCTATAATTTCAAAGTAGGCTATGTATTATCCCTTTACGCTTATTACGAATATACTTTGCAAGTGTTAGAAAAATAATTTAACTTTGCATATTTTCTTTCCATAAATTTAATTAGTTAATGGGATCCAAATATTTCCAAACTCTGATGAGGCTACATATATCACAATATACATGTTTCATTTTAACTGCATTCAAACCATCACCTATTATACAAATTGATCCTATTCAATTGTAATCGATACTGGATAGATCGGACCATACGAAGCTTATGTCATATAATGCTTTTTTGCACATCTTTCTTATATTGATCTACTATCTTGGTCCAGACCATATTCCCATACCTTAATTAATAAAGTTAATTTGGGAATCTCAGTTCATATATTGTAGCTATTGAAATGAGAGTAAAAGAACAAGACAAAATTGAAGAATGTATCTCGATTGTTTTAGTGAATAATGTGATTACATATTTATACGTAGGGAAAGGGTGTGGCCAAAGGGGTGATGTCCTTATAGAAAGGTATCTCATGAATAGACATACATGTTCATGGACACGTGTCTATGGACTAACATGTGTAGATGGTGTATCGCGTGATAAGAAACTTGTCGACCTATGGCCCTTGATGTGGGGGAGCATCACATGCCTTGCAAACTAATTATAGTATTATGTTATGATTTTTAATCGAAGATGTCTCTTCATATGAAGAGAGAATAGTATAATCTATAATGTATAGTATTATTGTGTTGTTTCTTAGTAATAAATAAATGATGTCGAAAGCTAAGAGTGAGGGTAATGATTCACTACTTACCTACTGCTCTTTAGGTGGTAATTTTAGGCCCGTTTGGTATGGTTTCAGTTTCACTGAGAAATGTTTCATATTCAGTTTCTCTATAGAAGTGTTTTTCATATTCAGTTTCTCTATAGAAGTGTTTCTCTAGTGAATCAGAATCATTTTGTGAAATCATTTGGCTGGTTGGAAAGATTCTTGTTCTACCTCGTTTTCTTTGAAAATTCATAGAAACAAATATGCTTCAAAAAATATCAAAAATGGTTTGTGTGCGAGGAGGATCTCAAATAAGATCCATTTTGACTATAGTTTCACTTATAAAGAATAAATAGTAAAAGATGACCGCTACAAGACTAGAGAGATGGTTGGAAACGGTGAATCAGAATCATGCGAAAATGATCTGTGGCCGTTTCACGCTCCTAGGCAAAAAAGAGAAACGTTTCAAGTAAGTCGTGGGTGAAATGTTTCACCTTTTCACCATTTAGCATATATTTTAGTGATTCTCCGTAGAAATAGAAACGTTTCTGCTAGCCAAATGCACCCTTTGCATCTTTCATGACACATAAGCTTTCAGGGAATAGCTTCCTAATACATTGTAAAGAAAGGAAATCTAATTAAAATGGGACAAA
The DNA here is from genome assembly GCF_000263155.2 of Setaria italica. Taxonomy (NCBI): domain Eukaryota; kingdom Viridiplantae; phylum Streptophyta; class Magnoliopsida; order Poales; family Poaceae; genus Setaria; species Setaria italica. The sequence continues at coordinate 35,841,895 of NC_028453.1, forward strand.
TATATCTTATAACATAGCTTTATTGGAGTTTGGGGCTACTTAATTAAATTTAAGGTAACAAAATAGGCAAAGTCAAATTATTTTTCCAACACTTCCGAGCTGCCTTAAGAGGAATAGAGGGATAATACATAACCTACTTTGAAATTATAGATTTCAAAATATGTAGCACTTAGCCTTGGAGGTGTTAATAAGATGGAATCTTTACACCTTATACAATATGCATGCCGAGTTTCGTGACATTTGGAGTTCAAATAGATGACATAAAAGTGGGTACATTTAACAGTAGCCCTAATATGGATATAGGGATAATACATAGCCTACTTTGAAACTATAGATTTCAAAATATGTAACTCTTGACCTTATGTATATTACTAAAATGGATTATTTACACCTTGTACAATGCGTATACAAAGTTTTGTAACATTTGAAGTTCAAATACTATTTTATTTAGATGGTTCAAAGTGGGTAAATTGAATTAGGTTCCTTTGTCACGCCAGGCACGATGGCGCAACAACATCACATTGTCGTACCACATGCATTGTGTGATAGGAGCATTTCACATCATCGGCTCCTGCCAGAGGTGGCCTCATTGCGCAAATGCATGTGGTGCGACAACGTGATCCTGTCACACCACGCGGATTGGTGCGACTAAAAAGGTCACCGGATAGAAATACTTGTTGGGAGGGGTTGTTTTTAAAATTATATTGAAAAAAGGATTAAAATTAAAATAAATTCTAACTATTGTTCCTGCACCATGAGTGAGTGCACGCCGCCCTTTTGGGCTAATTCAACTTCAACACTCAAGCCTCGTTTGGCAGAGCTCCCATAGCTGATTCTTTGTTGAATCCAGCAGGAGCTCTGCCAAACAGTTTTTCAGAGAGAAGTGATTCTCTGCTGATCCTGTGAAGTGATTCTCTAAGGATGGGGTTGAAAAAAGTAGCTTCTCCCGATTTTGTGAAGTAATTCTCCATCCTGATTTTAAGAGTTTATGCTATATAATTAAAGAGAATCATTTCTATCAAAAAATCAGAATCATATGAAGCTCCAGTAAATAAGCCCTCGTAATAGCGTATACGTGGTGTAGGCGTAGCACATATGGCATTCTACAGGCACTGAAACTTGGCCCAACGCGAACGAAAAGGAGCCTCCCTGCTATTCAGCACTTGCGCGTCGAGTGGGGAATGCACGCGGAAAACTGGTATCGATTGCCAGGCGTGCCGCGTGCATATGACACACTCTTAAGTTGAGACTCGAGAGGCACCTTTCTTATGTGAAGATATGCAAGTATACATGTGTGGTCGACAAAACGATCGACAGAAAGTCATTTGGACTCATGCGGACACATAAAACAGTTTTTTACCATAATTGGATGTCTTGAACTTGGTAACAATTAGAGAATGACAAACATCCTTCTCAAAAGAGCGAAAATGACAAATACGGAGAAAGTAACATGCGAATCAGTCGACATTTTGTACAAATTTTATGAACGGAAGCTCTTACGTGTTGCTTACTAATATTACTTTTTGCAAAGTAGAGAGGTCATTTCATATTAAGCACGTGCAACATCACGTGTGATGATATTGAAATACATCCACTCTTATATAGTACACCCTCTTAGTACATAATTAGGAAAACGAGACATAAAAAAGAAAATGGAAAACATATTAGGATATATGGATGGGATGTTACGACGCTATCATAAGACATGCATACACAGAAGATAAAGAGTAGCCACCAGACAACTAGTGCTACCACATTAAGTGGTGAGCACCATGCCATGTGGCGTTCGCGTGTTAAAGAAGATGGAGATTGCTATTGTGCAAATTTATGTCAACACACCAAATGCGTTAGATTGTGCGGTCGTCGAACATCACCTCGTGGAGCCTCTGCCCTCGATCGGTCACCGATAGAGGAAGCTAGTTAGACTGGTTTGCGTAGAAATGCAGGAAAAAATCTAGAAACACTACCACGGGAGGGATCCCGTCAAGGATGGCGCGCCTAGGGTTACTCTGATGTTGGCAGGCCACTCAGAGCTTTCTCAGCCACTGTGGAGATGAAGGAGGGAAGTAAAGGTACTATTGATTGATCGATTGGACTAACTCTCAATCCGCCGTGGCCCTTCATATTTATAGGGTGGGAGGTCCTGCCCTATAAGGAAATCATTATACAAGTCGTGATCTAAAAGGATTCCTCAAATCCACTCGGATTAGGGATGAACCGCTTTGCAAACCGATCAGACCGGTCAGTGTTGCCGGATCGTCTATAGCCCCCCTCCCCGAACGGTCAGACCGCCTTGACAAACAGGTTAGACAGGTTGGCCTCGCTAGGTTGACTTGGTGCTAATTTTGACCACTAACACATGCCCCCTGTTTTTAAAAGCATGCGTACCATAAAACATATTAAGATAAAAATAAGCGTAAGGGCGATGCTCTCTACAGAATTCATCGACCATTTATTCTGAGGATGATATTTGAAGATACCGGCCATGTAGTATTATGTGTCTTGCCGTACGCTTGGATAGTATCTTAGTATTTCCCATTAAGTGCTCTAAGTAGCAGCTGACCTTGCAATGTATCCACCGTACGCTGTGTACCTTCTCCGCTCTATTTTTCAGTAATATATTTGCTTAGGGGAACTGCCCCACAGTTTGCCTTTTAAGAAAAATGTATCCACCATACAAGAATTCCCAAAGAATGCTTTTACCACCTTGTATTGCCCTTCCCAACTTGGAGACCGTTTGCCGAACTTATTACTCTTTGTCCTTATAGGTAGAATTATCTTCCAAACCAGATCACCAACTTGAAATTTTTTTGCTTTTACCTTCTTATTATATGCTTTAGCAACTCAAGCTTTATCCTTCTCAATCTCCTTCAAAGCTTCTAATTGCTTGTCAGTGACCTCATCAATATTATCCATCATTAATTATGATAAATAACAACATTAAGATCATTTTGTTTAGCCAATCTATATGCGCCTAGATTCATCTCAATGGGCAAAATGACTTCTTGATCATACACAAACTCAAAGGGAGTAACTTTAGTAGCATCATGTCTAGAAATATGATGAGACCATAAAGCTTCAGATAATACCTCATGCTAACTCCTAGGATTTTCTTCTATTTTCTTCTTAATGAGCTTAATCAATATCTTGTTACTAGACTCAGCTTGACCATTTGCTTGAGCATATTATGGAGATGAATTGAGCAATTTAATACCATAAGATCCAACAAACTCACGCACCTCTTTAGATATAAATGAAGTCCCATGATCCGTAGTCAAAGTTTATGCAATACCAAATCTATGCACAATATGTTCTTTGATAAACTCAATCACCTCTTGATGTGTTATGTTCTTGAGGAGAATTGCTTCAGTCCATTTAGTGAAATAATCAATAACCACTAACACAAAACAATGTTCCTTTGATGAAGAAGGATGGATTTTAACAACAAAGTCCAACCCCCATCCTCAAAAGGCCATGGCTTGATAATAGGATGCATTAACGTAGCGGGAACCATCTGAATGTGCCCAAACTTCTGACACTCTTTATATCCTTTGTAGTAGCCAAAAAAATTAGCTATCATATTAGGCCCATAAAAGCAAGCCAGCCTAAGGAGCCACTTCATCTTGGGAGCCAACTGATGCGTAACACAAATACCTTTATGAACCTCTCCCATAGCCACTTTAGCTTGATTAGAATCCAAACACTTCAAAAGCAAATCCTTGGTGGTCCGATGATATAATTCACCATCAACTAAAGTGAATTTGAATGCCCATCATCGGACTTTTCTATCAACTGTGCTACTAGGATTATGCAAATAATCAATAAAATATTTTTTCCAATCATTTACTTCATCCTCAATAGCTTTAAAGCATCCAATGGCTGAAGTAAGATCTCTAATAGGTAAACTAGTCAGACCAATCTCTAGGACGGTCAGACTAGTCGCACACCTGTCAGACTGGTCTGGAGGAAGCAGTCTGACCGGTTCCTCCAGGACATAACCCTTAGCCTCGCTAAACGTTGACTTTCTTTCACAAAAATTTCTTTTCTGAGCATCATTGCCAGACACTGCGTCAGAGCATTACCCGTCGGATTCTTATCTCTTGGTACATGATAGATAGTAAATTCATCAAAGCAAGATATGATGCCTAGGCATTTATTGTAATGACCTAATTTTAATTAACTTGTTGAGCATTGCATCATGAGCATCATTGTTTGCTAGTATAAAAAAAATTTGTTCTTGTTTGAACGCATTTGCATTTTTACTTGAATTATTGAATAGAGTGGAAATGCATGCCTTGTGAAGAAATTTTATTTTTCCAGTAGGACATATGTTCAGTTATAACTTGGTACTTCTTCCTCAAATCTGAATTTAGATGATTTTTCCCGAATTTTAGGAATCCATCTTGAAGCCAAACAGCTCAGCCGAAAACCCAAAAATAACATTCCGGTAAGAATTTTCATTTCAAATCTACCATAGCTTTTCTTCTCAATTCAAGCAAAATGGGTTGCTTTTGATTTCTTGTATCAACATAATTTTTGGTGGAATTTTTGGAGGCTTGGAAGATCAAGTTTGGAGTATGGAGAAAGAGAGAAGTTTCTGTGCAGTGTTCCGCGGACAGTCCGCCTCTCCCACACGGACTATCTGCAAGACGCCTGTGTGCATGTGTGCATGTCGCGCTTGCAGAGATGCAGTGCCACACGCTCTGGATGGCAACTGATCCCTCCCTCTCACCCCTGCGCCTCCCCCTCCCCCTGCTGCCTTCCTCACACACAGCAGGAGTCGTCTCCCTCCCTTGCTTCTTCCCCAACCAAACCATGGAGGAGAGAACTCCTCTCGCCTACCAAATCCACCACCACTCTTGATGGAGTTCGCTAGAGGACTACCGGAGGATGTCATCGACGAGCTTCTCCACCACCTTGTCCACCTCTTCCTCGTAGGAGACCAAGGAGAAGGCCACCCCAAGCATCTTCTTCCTCTCCTTCATCTTCTCCAAGCTCTCAATGATGAACTCGACCCGATCTATACCGACGCTACCCTACTCCAACAAGCAGCCCCTTGCTCATGCTCTACTCATTGCTGGTGAGCTCCCCTTGCTCCTCATCACTTCCTTTTGCCCTCAATCAAACTCCATAGCCTATCCATGGCTTCATCACCATTATTGATCTAGAGCTCCAAATACCCCATGCATGTCAAATCCATCTCCCTAGATGAACTCTAGACACTCCCAGGAATCCATAGAAACAAACCGCACCTTAAACCGACACCGGAGTCACCGCCAACGAACTTGCTGGCAAGCCACAATGGTGGTGCAGACGGTCCGCTCGTCACCTACGGACGGTCCGCCACTTGTACCCCAAAAATCCGTAGAACTGGTTTGTTTATGCTACTCAGCCCATCTTTGCATGGCAGACGGTTCACCATTTGACACTGGACGGTCCGCGGTTCAATCCTAAAGTTTGCACAGAACCCATGTGTTCCTGGAGACCGTCCCGTACTTGGTCGGTGGACGGTCCTTCCGCTATGAGTGGACGGTCCGCAGGTATATGGTAGATCGTACCCAGTCTAGTCAGCACTATTTGTTTGAATGCATAAACATGTAGCATCTTTTATAATTCATATAAAATTAAATATAGCTCGGATTAATGTGAAATAAATTTTGATGGTTTCATAACAATATCTAGTACCATTTAAAAATATGTTTGATCCATAATAATTGACTAATTATCTTATTTAATTATATAAGTGTTTATCTTGTTAATTGCATGGTTAATTCTCTATTAGTCCAAAACTTATGACAACAATTTTGCTAGTTCACTTATGGTATGTACAATTCAATGGAAGTGCTTGTTTGCATTATTTGTGTGCAGATTGATATAATTTTAGATATGTTTGAATCTAGTTAATTAGTAAAATGCATAATAATTTCATATATGCTTCTAAAATTATGGATCCAACTTTGATAGCTTCCTTTAACTATCAATTGCTGTTTTAAATTAATATGAATTATGAATTGATCATACACTTAAGTTTATGAAGTGTTGAATTATAATCTTTCTTAGCTTGTTAAATACATGATCAATTATATGGAGATGTTCCTAAAATCATGAATCCAATCTTGTTAGATACCTATGATCATGATATGCTATTTTTAATTGTTGGCCCTCATGAGAGGATTGTATAAGGATACAACTTTAATTATATGCTTGTTATAGGACTAGCTTTCTTGTAAAATACCTAGGTAATCAATTGTGGTCATGTGAGCTATATAACCACCTTTGTTGGCTAAGGATAAATGCACTATAGTTTTGTGATTAGAAACCTTCATGATACAACATAGAATGATGATGCTTGCTTTAATTTATCAAGTATAACAGGTTTAGCTAACCTCTAATTTATGGAATACCTTTAATACTCTTAGTTAAGATATGATGTGCTAGTTACCTATTAATTCATGAATTGTCTAAGGTTGTTATTAACTAGTGTTACTAGCTTCCATTATTGATTCTTTATGTTGTAACAATTTAATTATGTGATAATTCACATGATAACTAAAAGTAGCACAACTTGTTTTAATAACCTTCTTATACTACAACTTGTCCTAGAATGTTATGTGCACATGTATGAGTTATTGTTTGACACCTTTACTCTATTATGCTTGTGTGCCCTACTTCTAACCTTTGATTGCTTGCTTGATGACCGTAAATCATCTTAGATTTACTTCTCATGAGTCATTGCATCTCATATGCATATACATTCATTCCATCCTTTCTAATTCATGCATTCATCTAATTTCGTAGAGGATGATGTTCCGAAGTGTCACGTTCTTGGAGCACCAATCTCAGGCAGGCACCTATGTATCATACTCTATTTTCTAAATGTGAAATGCTATTATTTATTAATGGTTTGTCATGGGCTTAGATCTATCTAGACATGCATTGAGTAGAACCTACTAGTCATGTCAACTCTTGAAATTAGCTCAACTTTAGTGAATGTATGGATGCTAGAAATATCGATATAATTGCTTAGCCATGCTTATATCTCGGTAGAAGTCGAGGGGTGGCAATGTCACCACCACTCGTGAGAATTTGGATGTTTTCTTAATTATACTTTAGTAGTTGAGAAAGCATAAATGATGAGCAACATGAATGATGATTTGAGACTTGAGCAAGTGTGCTAGGGCCATGTTGGAAGTGGAATCCAAGTGGCATAGGCTTGCTTGAGTTGGTTGAGGCCCGGTCGTTATCGCTTTGATACTCGAGCACTATTTCGTACAAACCACATACTTAATATGGGAATGGTAAGCCAAGTAGAATAAGTCACACCTTGCCTTGACTAGATTCGGTGCGGGATGGGATGAGGTGTGATCGGCCATGTTCGGTGCATCTATACATTTCCGGCCGTTTGTTCATAGCGGGGTGTGGGTATGTGAATAGTCAGGGGTATGAATCAACACTTATCCTAGGCCAAGGGTATGGTTGTTGGTCTTGCGCCTCATGTGGAAAAAGTTGTACACCCCTGCAGGGTTATAATCTATTGCAATAGTCGTGCTCGTGATCAAAGATCACGCTCTTGTACTTCGACTTTAATGTAGAATTCCATTAAGGGCTTATGGAAGATTGAGCTCATGATTATACGATCACTTTACTACTTATGCAATTGTATTGGTGCTTGATATAGAAAGTAGACACCATGTCTTTTTCTTATTCACTTGATAAATTATGCTCGCATTTCTATGGTCTAATGTTAAAATTTGACAAGCCTTGTGCATCCACCAAATGTATAGTATTATGGATAAGTCTTGCAAGTACGCAATGTATTTACAGTGTTGCTGTTAAGTTGTTTTGTAGGTTTCCTTGTTGTAAGTGATGGCCACATTCATCCCTCCGGAGCCGGCAAAGTGGATGGATGGTGGATGTCACTCTAAGCTTGTGTAGGTGGTGTCTTATGGGCAAGGACATTATTGTTGCACCTTATTACATTATATGTTCCTGCTGCGTTTTAATTCTTAGTCTATGAAAAACATGATAGGATAGAAACCTATACATAGGTTACATCTAAGTTGAATAAGAACCTCCCTTTGAATTGATGAAAACTCTCATGTTCTAGTTGCTATATGTTGTAATTATAATTTCTGAAATTTTTGTAAGATGATCAAGACTTGTAAACCAAACTTTAAAATTTGCTCGCATATGTTTCTTTGTGATGGTTGCTATGATGTAAAAATGGTATGCAAGTTGTTCCTAGGCGATGCTTGAGGTGCATACCGGGGACTAACAGGATTATTTTGATTAAGTCGGGTTGATCAATGGATGATAACCCAATTTAGTTGAGATAATTTGGGCGGTTCCTTACATTTATCAAGATAAGCATTTAGAAAACCATCTAAACATTGGTATACCTTGGAAACATGCTGTACCACTCGTAGAGAATCACCATAAGTCTCTACATATTTTACTCCCATGTCATGCAAAATTTCTAACCCAAACAGGAGAGCCTCATATTCGGTTTGATTAGTACATTTATATTCCAACAGGTTAAGACATTCAAAAATAGCACCATTTGGTGATATAAGAATAATGCCAATACTGCAACCAATTTTGCAAACCAATCCATCAAAATGTAATTTCCATGGAGTAAAAGTAACATAACTGACGTCTAAATCACGTTTATCATCAATCCTATGCTCAACAATAAAATCCACTACAACTTGACCTTTCATGGATTTCAAAGGTTCACAAGATCTCAATAAGAGCATAAGCCCACTTACCAATCCTACCACTTAAAATCGCTCTATGCAACATATACTTAATTATGCTAGTTTGACATGCTACTATGCAAATATTTGATAACAAGTAATAACTCAACTTGGTACAAGCATAATATAATGATAATTATAACTTTTCAATAAACGTATACCTTGTTTTGGCATCCAATAATCTTCTACTCACATAGGTAACAAATATGCTTCTTGTCATCGGTTTCTTGAGCTAAAATGGCACCAATAACACCATCTTTAGCCACCACATATAACTTGAAAGGAACACCCCTCCTAGGCGCTTGGAGAATGAGCAGTGAAGACAAAAAAATGCTTGATCTTCTCAAAAGCTTCTGGCTGTTTTCCCCCAAGTAAACACAGCTTCATCTTTCAACCGAAGAATAGGAGTAAAGTCGTTCACCTTTCCGGACAAGTTACAAATAAATCTCCTCAAGTAATTCACCTTGCCCAAATATTTCTGTAACTCTTTCTTACAAGCAGGAGTTTGCACCTTTTTAATAGACTTAATTTTCTTAGGATCTATTTCTACACCATTCTCATGAACAATAAAGCCTAAGAACTTTCCAGCCGATACACAAAAGCACATTTTAGTGGATTCATCCTCAAGCCATATCGATGCATTCTTTCAAAAACAAAGTTTAAATCAGCTAAATGAGGTCTTAAACAAGACAATTTGACAACAATATCATCGATATAGACTTCTAACATTACACCAAGCAAGTCATGAAAATTTAAATTCATAGCCCTTTAATAAGAAGCACCAGCATTCTTTAAACCAAAAGTCATGACCACCGACTCAAATAAACCAACAAATCTTGGACATACAAACGCTGTTTTGGATGTATCCTCTTCAGCCACAAAGATTTGGTTATATCCAGCATTACCATCAAGAAAACTAATATTTTTATGTCTAGATGCAACATTAATAAGCATATCGGCTATTGTTGATGGTAGTTAGCACGCCAATTTGTGAACCTCAAGCGTACGGATCAGTTGTAGCTCTTCCCTTAGAGTAATCCCCCAAGGTTTATCAATCCGTGGAACAAGTGGATTTGCACGCTTAACTAAGCACTAATCTATGTAACCGAAGGTTCTTTGTATAAGATAGGATTGAACTAACAAAAGAACTAGTGGTCTAGATTAAAGCAGATAGAGAGTATGGATATAAACAAGATAGATAAAAAACTTATCCTAGGGATCTAGGATCACTTGTAGATGTAATCACCATGCATGAAAGAACTAGATCTAAGTGTTATCGTGAGTGGATGTGAACCATGCCCAACACTTTTCCTCTCGCACGTTGTCACTACACGAGGGTACTCAATTATTGAACGATAAGAACACGGCATGATGATCGTTCTAGGTAAGCAAATAAGAAACCCAAAGTAGCACTGGCCAGCCATTACATGAAAGAGCATCACCAAGATGTGATAGATAACAAATAGATCTTAAACAAGAGGTTCAGCGATTACAAACCAAGGTCTCCATACAACCCCGAGGATAAACATAGACTTTACCCCATGATCTTACACATGTTGTTAGAATCCTAGGTCAAGATCACCCTGTAGATCAACTGGACCGAAGACAATGATGAACAAGGCAGGAAAGCCCCAAGCCAATATGCTTGGGCACCTCTAAGCCAATCGGCTTGGGAGGTTTCTCCCTCCTCCGGTGCTGCGCTTTGCGTGGCTTCTTGTAGATGCAATCATCTCTCCATTTTTCCTCCTTGTGGTGGTGGTGGATGGTGTTTACATGATGTTTGCTTCTCTCTCCCTAACTCTTCTTCCTTGAGGTTCATGAGGGGTATTTATAGTCTCTCATAGGTGGCGGCTCTGGGTCAATGTTGGTGAAAAAACCCTAGAGATCATCTAGACTTCACGCTGAAGAAATGGGTGGTCGATCGAGCCCTGGAATGGGCTAGGGCGATCGGCCAAGAGGGGGCCTGGGCCCTTCCTGCCCCTTTTGGTCCTCTCCTTCCTCGTGCTGGCTTTCCTTGACGACCCATGTCCAAATATCCATTAAGCTCTTCATACAAACCCCCTTGATTATGTCGTATTTCCTACCAAAATACAATATGCTCCCAAATACAACACATATGCAATAATGGGGCTATTTCAGGTGCCAAGTGGCGGGTTAGTATAAGAATAAGCATGAAAACACTGGTTAATTAGCACTAAAAGTGTGTCAATAATGAGCATCAACAGCTATAGGCATAGGATATCCATCTTTAGGAGTAGCGCTATTAAGATCTCCAAAACCAATACAAACTCTGAGTTTACCCGAATCTTTCTTTTCAATAGGCACAATATTGGAAATCCAATCAGCATATCAACAAGGCCTAATAAATTTAGCTTCTAACAACAGATTAATCTCTTCTTTAATTCGGTCATACATAATAGAATTGAAGCGCCTAGCAGGTTATTTATGAGGCCTAAAGTCAGGTTTGATTGGCAACCGATGTTTAACTAACTTGTGGATTAAACTAGGCATGACATCATAATTCCATGCAAAACAATCGACATAATCCTTTAATAATTCAATTAATTCATCTTTGTAACTAGTTTCCAAATCTTTGTTTACAAATGGTGGTCTAGGTACTGTGCCATCACCAATATCTACCTCCTCTAAAGAGTCATGACCAGGTTGTTGCTTTGCAACTATGTAATGACCTATTTGTTCGTTAGTTAGAATTTAATAGACTTTTAGAATCACACCATTAGCATGCCGAACAACTGAGGTCCATAAGAGAGGCCCTAGGACCTTAGGTTTTTTCTACGCTTCTACTCATGTACTCAACAACCATATAGAAGCGTTTTTGTTTCTGTTATTTTAGCTCATTTTTTCTTTCTACATAAGTGTCAGCCATACATCTATGGGCCCACCGGAAGGTTTGGACAGTCCTAGATACAAGGCTATACATCGAGACGTGTCAGACATGGAGACTACGGTGCAGGACGGCGTGGTCTACGTGGAGGACAAGAACTAGTCGAGGATTAGGAAACTACTGAGTAGGACTTCTAGTCGAATCCGACTAGTATTCTTGTAAACAAACAACCTGTAACCCTGCCCCCGGCAATATAAGGTGAGACATAGACCTCCTCCAGACAAGGTTAATGAATACAACACAACCAACACACAGGATGTAGAGTATTACGCAACATAAGCGGCCCAAACCTATCTCAATCGTGTGTTCGAGTTTACTTTTGAGTTCTTAATCTCAGTGAGCCCCACGCATAAAACACTACCTCGGGGTACCCCCTCGGTAGGTTGCCGGGTCTAAACACTGACATCTGGCGTGCCAGGTAGGGGCCCTCACTGAGAATCCACTAGCGAACTCGATGGCTCAAGTCGTCATCAAGCCCACCGTTGCATTCGAAGTGGGTGCGATGTTCGTTTTCAGCTACTAGGTTTGCATCGTAGACGGTGATGGAAATTTCCACAGCCACATCACGCCGGTCCCAAAGGAGAAGCTCTACGATAGCAATCTTCATCGCTAAGCTTTGGAGGATTTCGTTGAAAAATTCAACGGAATTTTCGACCTCTTTCGAGGCTCAGGGGAAGAATTTGAGTACAACTCGACTTCTTCCACCAGTCGGACTAGCACCCACGAGTTGATGCTCAAGCCATTGTGTGAATCGGTCAACAACACAAGTCAATTCCTGTTCGGACTCTGAAACTCGGGTACTATCTACCAAGCCACTCTGTCCAAATCGCAATCCAACTCGGATTTGATCGAGGACCTCGATTACTACTCGGATCCGGATGAGGAGACTCCTTTATCTAGTCCATAGCAGGGTTATCACATCTACTCTGAAGGCAGATTCGTCTATTGGCCCAACAGAAGCCACATGCTCTCGCTAAGAATGATGAGTCACGCCTTGTCACCTACCTTGACATTCTCTCATACTAGGAGGGTACTCCTCTGTCGCCTATCTATGAAGAAGATGGCTCCACAGAGGTCATCACATCAAGTTCGGGTAGTTATTCTCTGGAGCAGGAACTCCTCGCCATCGTTACTCCATAAGGAGGTGAGGATGAAGATTAGCGAGACAGAAATCCGCATCACGAACGTCACCCAAATGACATCTCGCAGGATGAGCTCACCGCCAATGTAGAAGGGGAAGAGACCGAATCTCAAAAGAATCAACGGTGAGCAAGGAACGCTGCAAGAGCAGATCGTCACCGCTACCTTACATCTGATCTACCCATCATGAACTTGGACCACACATTTGAAGTAGTTCAAATGCGCCAGCATCACACTCCTCTCGCCACCATCTCATCCATTGACTTGATTACTCGAGCAATGCCATAGACCAAGCAACTAGCTCTATTGGCGGAGCATGCATATGAGCAACTCGATCAACGAAGCTTGATACACTCAGTTCGATGCACCTCATCCTATCATGGAAGTAGTGGCATGCATCCAAGTTTCAATGAGAGTGCCAAGCCTAGTCGCAATGAGGTCACCAGAAACAAGGTTCCCAGAATTGAGAACCCAGACCAAGTCAACACAGGGCTGCAGTGCTACTCATTGTCAGTCTAGGCGGCGGGAGGAAATGACGATATCAAGGTTATCTACTTCCCCATCTGCATGGAGGCAGGGCCACTCACATGGCTCGAGTCCCTAGAAGGGAACTCCATTGACATGTGGAGTCAACTAAAGACGAAGTTCACAAACATCTTTGTAGCGGCAATACAGCATCCTGGCAACAGGATCGACTTGTCTCAAGTCAAACAGCAACAAGGTGAGACCCTGCGTAGATATCTACGCTATTTTTTGACAAGAAAGCCACTATCATAGACATCACGAAGCGGGATGCCATAGATTGCTTCCAGAACGGTCTTTATGACCGCCGGATGTTCCAAGATTTTGGCAGGAGATGCTTAGAAGATATCAAGTCTCTCAAGATCATGATAGAAGCCTAGGCGGATGAAGAAGACAAGGAGATCGAACGGTCGAGTATAGTTGTAATAGAGGCTAGGATAATAACAATCAGAATAATGGCTAACGCAACGACAAGAACTGCAATGATCGACCCAACAATGACAATCGAGGTAACTACTCGGGTGGTCAAAATCGCAAGAGGAAGCTAGACAATACTGTCGTGGTGATATCCCAATCATCCAAGAAAGGCGGTGGGCATCAGGAAAGGACTCAATTAAAGGAGCTCCTGAAAAAGTAGTGCCCGTGGCACCCACACTCTAAGCACTCTACGATGGATTACTATAGCATTCGCAGAGTCATGGAAGATCTGTCGGAGCCGTCTGGAGCAAAGGACAAGGGCCAGGCCAAAGAAGACGACGACGACGATGACGATAACAGCAAATTCCAGAACCTGTCCAACACCATCAACGTCATCTTCGGCAGCACATGGGGTACTTCTATGAGGCGGTCACAAAAACTAGCCCTCAGAGAGGTCATGTCCATCGAACCAGCAACGCCTACATTCCTCAAGTGGTATGAGGTGCCAATCACCTTCTCAAGGAAGGATCAGTGGACTAGTTTCTTAGATCCAGGACGCTATCCTCTTGTCCTGGACCTAGTAGTCGCCGGCTCTCAACTCACAAAAGTAGTCATTGATGGAGGCAGTGATCTCAATGTACTCTTCACCAAGACTCTAAGGAAAATGGGCCTTGATGTTACGGATATGCTCACCCCGACGAACTCTCCGTTCTACGGGATTGTCCCAAGCAACGCGGCTGTACCCCTTGGTCAGGTGGTTTTGCCAGTTACCTTCGGGACCAAAGAACATGACTGGACAGAGTACATCCGGTTAGAGGTAGCTGATTTCAAAACCTCATATCATGCTATCCTCGAAAGACCGGCCTTGGCCAAGTTCATGGCCATCTCGCGTTGCATGTACCTAGTACTCAAAATGCCGGGACCCAAGGGAGTACTATCCCTACGCGGAGACTTGAAAAGATCCTACAATTGCGACATAGAAGCTGTGGAGCTAGCAGCGACTACTGAAGTGCTGAATTCGATGATGCAAGTCTTCGCTGGTTCCAAAAAATTGTCCTCGGCAGAACTCAAAATTCTAGAGAAGAAGTTGGGGGCAACCAAGGTCAAGCCGACATGTGAAGTCAATATCAAAGCCATTGACTTTGAGACTGGCGATAGCTCCAAGATAGCCTTGATTGGCTTAGGGTTGGACTCCGAATAGGAAGACGCGCTCGTCAACTTCCTCCAGGCCAACTGAGACATCTTCACGTGGAAGCCATAAGACATACCGGGGGTGCCCAGGGAGTTGATCGAGCACTCACTAAATGTGGATCCCAAAGCCATGCCAAAACGACAACAACTACGTTGCTTCACCCAAGACAGAAGAGATGCACTCAAAAAAGAGTTGGCCAAACTACTCATGGCTGGCTTCATAAAAGAAGTCTATGATCTAGAGTGGCCACTCTCGTCTTGGTGTGAAAGAAAAATAACAATGAATGGAGGATGTGTGTCAACTACATGGACCTCAACAGGCACTATCCAAAGGATCCCTTCGGGCTCCCAAGGATTGATCAAGTCATCGACTCGATGGCCAGTTGTGCTCTACTCTGTTTTCTTGATTTCTACTTGGGGTATCACCAGATAGCTCTCAAGAAAGAAGACCAGATCAAGACTGCGTTCATCACCCTGTACGGAGCTTTCTGCTATACCATGATGTCCTTCGGGTTGAAGAACACAAGCGCCACATACCAATGATGTCCTTCCAGGAGTGCTTCAAAAACAAATACACCGTAACGTAGAGGTGTATGTGGATGATGTGGTCGTAAAGACCGGAAATCCTGACGACTTGATTGCGGATCTTGAAGAAACTTTCCCAAGATTGTGAGAATTCTGGTGGAAGCTAAACCCAAGAAAGTGCGCGTTTGGTATACCCTTCGGAAAAGTACTCGGGTTTATCATCAGCCACCAAGGAATTGAGGCTAACCCCGAGAAGATCACTGCCATCACCAATTTGCACACCCCATCGTGCATCAAGGATGTTCAGAAGCTGACTGGATGCCACAGTTATTAGGACCGGACTGGACCGACGGTCCGACCGGTAAAAGACCAAACCAGAGCCTCGGCCAATCCGGTTCACCTAAAAGATTGGATAAGCAATCAAACTGGGATAAACCAGTTGAACCAGCAGTTTTTAGCAAGAAACCGATATAAAACTGGATAAGAAACCAGTACGGACCGGAGAAAACCGAGTGCAAGGAGCTAGCAAGGGAAAAAGGAGCGCACAGGGAAGAAAATGGGAGGAAAATGGCGTGGCTGGGGTTCGAATCCCCCACCCTTGCCTTTGGCAGCGTGGCACCATTAGGCTGCAGCTGTGTTTGTGATTTTGGTTGATAAGTTACCATATTTGAACCGTGTTGAACCGGCGGTTCAACCGGTTGAACCAATCAAAACGTGAACCAAGAGCTCGGCTAGTTCATTGTCCGGTTTGATCCTAATAACTATGCTGGATGCATGGCGGCCCTCAATAGATTCATCTCAAGACTTGGAAAATGGGGACTACCCTTCTTCAAACTACTCAAGCGGCAAGACAAATTCCAATGGACCGAGGAGGTGGATCAAGCCCTTCAATAGTTGAAGGACTTTTTATCAAAGCCATCGGTCCTTACGGTGCCTACTTCCAATGAAGACTTGCTGCTCTACATTGCCGCGACTACTAATGTCGTCAGCACGGCAATCGTGGTCGAAAGACCAAACTAGACCATGTATACAAAGTATAGAGACCTGTCTACTTCGTAAGTGAGGTGTTGTCAGATTTCAAAACCAAGTACCCGCCAGCTCAAAAGTTGCTATATGCAATACTACTCACCTCGTGGAAGCTACGACACTACTTCCAGAAACACAATATCTCCATTGTCACAGACTTCCCCTTTGGAGAAATCCTCCACAATTGAGATGCGACTGGAGGAATCTCCAAGTAGGTAGTAGAACTTGGAGCCTTATCCCTGGAATTCAAGTCAAGAACTGCCATCAAGTCACAAATGCTAGTCGATTCCATGGTAAAGTGGCGGGAAAATCAAGTGCCAACACCGGTAGAACGCCCAGAGCACTGGGTGATGTACTTTGATGGATCACTCAAGTTTGAGGGCACCGGTGCAGGGGTACTCTTAATCTCTTCCAAAGGTGAACAACTCAAATATGTTATACGAATATTCTGGGAGGTATCCAATAATGAAACTGAATAAGATGCGCTTTTGCATAGGCTCCGCCTGGCAGTTTCGCTAGGAATCAAGAAGTTGTTGATCTATGGTGACTCACTGGTAGTTATTAATCAAGTCAATGATGAGTGGGATCGCCACAAGGACAACATGGATGTGTACTGCCTTGAAGTACGCAAGTTGGAGAACAAGTTCTCTGGTTTGGAGTTCCATCACGTGGCTCATGATAACAACATAGCCGCAAACATCTTATCCAAGCTTGGATCTACTCGTGCTCAAGTTCCAGCTGGGGTTTTCGTCCATGAATTACACAAGCCATCCATAGTGAAGCCAGCACTGTTAAAAATGACCGATCGAGGTCATAATGCACCAGACCGGAAGGTTATGATGATTGACGTAGATTGGAGAATCCCCTTTATTGACTACATCAAGGAGCACAAGTTACCTCCAGACATGACAAAAGTAGAGCAAGCCTCGCGGCACAGCAAGAACTATGTTCTAGTCGGGGACAAGCTCTACAGACGAGGCGCATCATCAGAAGTACTCATGAAATGTGTCTCATGGTAAGATGGCAAGGACATACTTGATGAAATCCACAAGGGCATCTGTGGCAACCATGCGTCATCAAGAACGGTCATGGGAAAGGCTTTCAGAGTAGGATTCTATTGTCCTACAGCTCTCGTTGATGCTGAAGAATTTGTCCGCCGATGCCAAGGTTGTCAATTCTTCGCCAAGCAACAACACGTCCCTGCCTACAAGTTGATCACCATACCGCCCTCTTGGCCCTTCGCATGTTGGGGGCTAGACATGATTGGCTCACTGCCTATGGCGCTTGTAGGGTTCAATCGAGTACTCGTAGCAATCAACAAGTTCACAAAGTGGATGAAGGTGAAGCCGGTAACTTGCCCCAAGGCAGATAGGGTACTCGACTTCCTCGATGAAATTGTCCATCGCTACGGCTTCCCCAGCCACATCATCACAGACTTGGGTTCCAATTTCAACAACCATGAGTTCTCGGAGTTCTGCGAGAATAGCGGGATCGACGTCAGGTACGTCTCTGTCGCTCATCCGCGAGCCAATGGCCGGGTTGAGCGTGCCAATGGGATGTTACTGGAAGCTCTCAAGAACAGACTACACAACATTGGCAATGCTAAAGGAGGCAAGTGGCTCAAGGAGCTACCCAATATCCTCTGGGGACTTCGTACACAGCCATGCAAGCCTACAGGGTATTCACCCTACTTCCTGGTCTATGGATCAGAAGCCATCCTCGCCGCCGACGTCATGTGAAAATTTTTCAGTAGTCGAGCAGTATGAGGAGGGTGCGGCAGAAGAAACAAGGCATCTAGGTTTAGACAGCCTTGAGGATGCTCGTTGTGCAGCACTCATCTAGTCTGTAAGGTAACTTGAAGGAATTCACCGCTATCATGATCGCAATGTCAAAGAATGTTTGTTCAACACAGGTGACATGGTCCTCAAGCGTATTCAAGACACCAAGGGCTGCGCAAGCTAAATTCGCCATGGAGGATCCTTTCATCATCTCCAAGGTCACTAGGAGGTTCATATAGGCTCCAAACTCTCACTGGTGAAGAAGTCAACAACTCATGGAACATCGAACACTTGTGTCGATTTTACCCGTAGTTTACGTACTCGTGTAAATTAGCCTTTGGCCTTAGTTGTACAAATTACAATTTAATAAAGCAGAGTTATTTCTTGTCGTAAAATGACTAGTCTCTGCCTGATTGTGGTTTGCAAAAGCAAAGTTCGCCGAGCTATTCAGCTCCTCCAGGGTACTATCGCCCAACTCGTGGCTTGTAAAAACAAGTTTGGACATATATCTTTTCGATTTATTCAACTCATTCTGGTAGAAGCAACCTGCAACAAGCAAGCCTACACACAAAATTCCTGAGCTAGTTAGGTCCTTGGACAAGTCTGTCCATCGATGGTCTTAACAAAAGAAGCCGTCAGCAAACTTGGGAGTTACCTATACTACCCGAGTTCTTATCTAGACAAATTGTCTAGTCGCAGCTGTAATAAGAAGTCTGTAGTTCCAGGTCTTTGAAGCACAACACCCAAACAACCCAGAGAGTTTGCAAAGGTAGGCTCCAGCTAACAAAGTCCTGAAGAGTCTACTTGCCTAAAGAGTCTGACTACCTAGGTACCTGAGTACTCGCACTCCATAGAAAGGGGGCACATCCTAAGGGTGCTCTACATGTGTATCTGAAGAGTCTCACAATAGTAGTCTTGTGCGTTGACACTCATGACTACCACACGAGCAACTATTCAGGGTAGTTTGGGAGATGCACTAAAACAAAGAATTTAAGCAAGTCGACAAGCAACAGATATTGCAACAAGACTTCAAATAATTTATATTTCATTTCATGACATGTTTATATTACAATGACATATTATTTTTACATGACAAACTACTCAAGGTCTATCTGACCGGCTACCTCCTTAGCAATGGGAGCCATCTCTTGCAGGTACTATTGTAATTGCTCATCAGTGCAATCTACGACAATTCCCTCCACCACAGGAGCCAAGTCGGCTTGCGGGTAGAAGGACTTTACCATGGCCAACAGTGCTTGGAGACGGACTATGCCATCTTTTGGATATAGCCGGTGGTCTTCCTAGGAACATCCTTGAGTACCTCTGCCAAGGGGCGGGGCTCCATGCCTTCCGTCGGGGGCTCCACCATGTCGGCGACGGGCTGAGCGGCTTCTGTTATCTCTTTCAGAGCAAGCTTGGTTGCCGCCAACTCAGCCTCACGCTCTCGAAGGAGTGTCATGGTATTCACCATGTCGACTTCTCCGTCGACGCGCAACTTCTTTTCCTTCTCCAGCTTGTGTTCTAGAGTCTCGTACTGAGTGGTCAACTTATCATGTTGATCCATCACTCTGTAATATGAGTTTTGCCAATCAGTCACATAAACATGGAGATCTTCTTTTTCCTCCTGGAGCTCTGCAAGAACAAATGCAAGGAACAAGTTAGTATTGTCAAGTGCAAATCAATACTCGAAGACCAGCAGGAGATGACACGCTACATTCCACTCGATGCTTCAACATCTTATTGCACTTTTGGAGGCGGTCTTTCTCCTCCGTGGTTCTCTGGATGAGATTTTGGTACTCCGCGGCTTGCCCGTCGTACTTCATAAGTAGCCGGGAGGAGTACTGCCGCTCCTTGACTAGTTCCTGTTCAAGCGCTTGAGCCCACATGATAGTGTCTCCATAGCCTTGGATCATCTTGGATTTCCGACAGGAGTGCTCGATCAGTTTCTGCAAAACAGAGCAAGTATTTGTTCAAGTCAAAGATCAAGGCAGAATTAAAACTTACCTCTGTGAACTCGGCTACATGGCGATGCATCTCCATGACCATGGCCTCCATCTGAATGGTGGTCAGAGGATCAGCTAGCAGCTAGATCTTCTCCAAGTCCACCCTTTCGACTATCCAAGTCTCCCTGTGCTCTTCGGCATTCGGCGCACTGAGAGGAACCAGTGCCTGGCTAGTTGATGGACCAGCTTTTGAGGACAAGAGGGGAGCCACGTTGCGACTAGTCGACGGTCCCGCCTCAGAAGGCAGGATGGCAGCCAACACTTCTAGCGCCCCAATAGCTTCAACCTCCACTTTTGGTTCGGGGGCTACAAGCATGACCCCGACTCCAGAAGTAGCCGCTACCTCCATCTTAGTCTCTGCTTCCAGCTCGAGGGCTACCAATGTCGCCACCACTGTGGAAGTAGTCGTCGCAACAGGTTCGGCCACCGGCAGCTGGGGGCTAGCACTGCAGAATAATTAAGTGATGCAATCATGTCGTGCATGAGTGCAGTGACAAGAGATACATCACCTGGAGTGATTTCAGGTGCCGGCTACTCCTTTGGTGGTGAAATTGCAGGCTCCAGGATGATTTCTTGGGCTGAGCGGCTGCTGCCATTAGCTCCAGGTTTCTAGCTTGGACCCCCAATGTCCACGCTGGTGGATCTCCTGAATGAAGACAAGTGTCACAACACATCACAAGACAACAACGGTTCACAATCAATACTCGAAATGCTTACTTTGTGGATCACCTTATCTTCAAAGAGGGCTCTACCCCCAGGCGCAGGAACTTGACAATGGGAGATGACTTCTTTGGTGCAGCTTGTTGGATCACATCTGAATCCTCGCTAGCCTTGGTTTCCATCTCCACTTCTTGAGTAGTCTACGCTGTAACAGGATTGGCCCTGGTGGCAGGATGCTCCTCGTCATCGTCCAGCTCGATGACCTTCTTAGTCACCGACAGCCCCTACGGCACGACTTTTGTAGTCATTTTTTCCACCTCTATCTCTCCCTCGACTACCTATGATTCGCCATTGTCAGAATCAAGTTAGGCATGGCGGAAAGAAAAACAACTTACGAGTACTTGATCCTCAGGATCTTATCCTTCTTTGAATGTGATTACTGAAGGAGGGACTTTATCGACGGTTGGTGGCTTCTTCACTACCCGTTTGACGGCGACAGTGCGCTTTCTCTTCGGGGGTGCTGCCAATTCGGCTTCATGCTTTGAAGTCCTGGAGGAAGACCCCACCTTGTTAATGGACGGGGCTTGACGACAAACTTTTTAGTAGCATATGAATCAGAGCTGCTAAAGGAGGACCAACCTTCCGATTCCTCTTCTTCCTCCTCCTCGATCGCTTTCTATACAACCACAATGGTCTGTACACACGGAGAGGTGCCAGAGCCATCTGATCCAGGTGGAGGAGGGATGGAGCAATACAAGTGGAGTTCTTCTTGCAACAGAAGACAAGTCAACAAATTGACAATATGCAAAAATAAGTACTCGGGGGCTGCAGGCCACGGGTACTTACACTGTTTGGCGGGTTGGCAGCATAGTGTTCTCACACGATTGTCAGGATCGCCCTAGCATGCTTGAAGAAGCGCCTCAGCTGTGCCATTACTTTATCCACGGACAAGTCTTCTGACATCATCTGGGATGGGTCGTTGGGACCCGAGTAGTCATACCTCCATGTGCAGCGCAGCTGCAAGGGTTGGACTCGCCTCCTCATAAAACTGAAGGCCACGCCGATGTCGGTCAGTCCTTCCTTCTTGAGCACAACGATCTTTTCCAGCAGCTCTGGCAGCTTAAAGCTATCGCATGGCTCGACTCATCCAACTAGCGATTGTTCAAGACTGGTCGGTGGCCGGTGACCTTGGGTAGTCGGGGCTCATGATTTCCAATATAGAACCACCGCTGCTTCTAGCCCGAGTAGGAGTCTATCAATTTATAATCCAAGTACAGGCCCTGGACTTGTTCCCGCAGTTGGATTCCTGCCCCTCTGACTACTTTGGTGTGTTCCATTTTAGGCTGGGACTTTACTCTAAAAAACTTCCTAAAGAGTTGGAAGTGTGGCTGGATTTCAAGGAAAGCTTCGCACAAGTGCACAAAATAGCTACGTGCTATATTGAGTTGGGGTTGAAGTGGACTAGCTCCAAATTGTAGTACCTCAGCAACCCACAAAAGAAGTTAGACGTGGGGAGAGCCAAACCTTGCTCAATGAAGTGTGTGAAGATCACTGTCTCATGGGTATGGCTCTCCATGGGCCACAGGTTGCCGTAGGCCTCCCTCCAGGGTCATGAAGTCCTGCTCCTGGGGAAGATCGGCATTCACCAATGCCTAGATGTCCGCCTCCTTCATTATGGATTTCTTCCAGGTGCGGACTTGATTTGGTGGCACTGTCTGGTTAGTTTTCCCATACTTTGGAGCCAGCAACTGGATCTCTTTTTCCTTCTTCTCGGCCTTCCTCTTCTTGCTCTCCTCCGCCTTGCTGGATGATGCTTTCTTCCCCATTCGTGTTGCCACGAGGATCTTCTTGTGCATGCACTTGGAGGCTAAGTGGTGGAGGAGGGTGGCACTCGAGCTCAAGGATTGCATGTGGCGGCGCTAGGGCAACAGTGAGGGAGATGAACGGGCAGAATGGCTCAGGTGAAACGGAAGGGATGAATTCCTCCATTATTTATAACCGCAACACGGTTAAACCGAGGTGAAATTAACAGAGAATATTCTATTTTTAAAAGTCCGAATTTATTGCTTGCAGTTTCCAATTTTCTCAGAAAGGGATAAGGTTACTATTGGCGAATGGTCACGTTGACTAGTGGTTGACCCTTATACCCAAACTAGTCATGTAACGGCTCGGGGGCTATGTGCCATGTGCTCGTGGGCTAAAAAGTTTTTTTATTTTGTTTTAAGATAAAAGAGATGTGAAATTACAAGATTGACCCTCAGCCTGATTCTTGGATTCAACCTAAGGCTCGAGGGCTACTCCATATGGAGTGTGATTTTCATCGCACTTCCATATAAAGATTCAAGATTGGAGTTTCAAGACCAAGTTAAATGAGGCTTGAGCATATTCTAGCCGCATGGCAGTACTCGAGTGCATTCGAAGACTCAATCCGATGGAGTACTCAAAAGAGCACCACAAAATAGTCGGAGATGTCTATATAAGTACTCGGGACTGCTGCATTTGACTAAAAAGTATTCAGGGGCTTGTCGGCCATGCATCTAAGGGTCCACCAGAAGGTTTGGACAGTCCTAGATATAGGACTGTACACCGAGATATGTCAGACATGGAGACTACGGTGCAGGACGGCGTGGTTTGCGTGGAGGACAAGAACTAGTCGAGGATTAGGAAACTACTCGTATCAATTAGAGTAGGACTCTCTAGTCAAATCCGACTAGTATTCTTGTAAACAACTGATCTGTAACCCTACCCTCGGCAATATAAGGTGAGGTAGGGACCCCCTCCAAACAGGTTTAATCAATACAACACAACCAACACACAGGACGTAGGGTATTACGCGACATAAGCGGCCTGAACCTATCTAAATCGTGTGTTTGAGTTCACTTTTGAGTTCCTGATCTTGACGCGCCCCACGCATAAAACACTACCTCGGGTACCCCTCAGTAGGTTGCCGGGTCTAAACACCAACAATAAGTACATGATTTTTGAAAAATATTTAAACCAAATTCCTAAAAGGTATTCTTAGTATGTATTAACATATTGGCTTTTATAGATGAACATTGCATATAATAAAACATATAAAAAACAATGAGTGCAAACTTATCACTATTGAATACACAATTAAATATTTCTAATAAAAATTGAATCATTGTATAAAAAATAATTTATATAAAGATATAACATTAATTTCCTAAATAGTTGTGGCCAAATATATTATCATTGCGACGCGAATATCAATAGTCAAATAATATTTAGTAATTTATTCGGACGCAAATATACCCTTACCCAACATTAGCAAATATATTGCTCATTATAATATTTGGACCATGGATGCACCAATTTATCAAGTTATTGCACTAATCTGAGCATTTAACAAGTTCTTGGACCAATCTCCACCCACTCGTAAAATTATTGTACTAGATTGAGTATTTTACAAGTTGTTGGACCAATTTGCACCCACCTAACAAGCTGTTATATGTTAGGTGCAATTTACTCTATTTTTAATGGTATATCTCACTAAATATGGAGTAGGTACTGGAACTAGTTAGAGAGGAAGGATAACCGATCCTAGCTAGGGGTAGAGGCTTGGCTTGCATAACTAGATGTGTCTACCGATTAGTGGTCATAAGTGTTTAGGTTGATCATGTTTTTTATCATCCTTTGTGGTCATTTAACCACAGAGAGCCTTTTACTTAGGGATAGCAACGGGCACAAATGGGCCGCTGGATTTTGCCATCCTAAACCCATGCCCATGAATGGGAGGGCATGAGGACGCAGGAGGATCAGAGAAGGAGGAGGGAGGCTGAGGCACCCAGCGCTTAGCGCGCCTACAGTCCCTACGCACGGGGGCGCTCAATGCTTGCGCAAGACGTAGATGCGCCGCCAGGGCTGCTGGGGAATCGGAGGGTGGGGTGGGGTGAGAATTACCTAGTTAGGGTTTGGAGGGGCACCATGTGACCTTTTATGTAGCAATAAATGGGCCAGGCCAGTCAAGAAACAATGGGGTATTATAGGCTGAGATGTGCTACTTTGGTACGATGGACTGGTTTATAAAACCCATAGGTTTACGGGTTCGGATCAGATCCATGCCTGCAAACCCGATGGTCCGGCATATTACTCATTAAGAGACCCATGGGTTTAAAAGTTAACCCATACCTATACCCTAAAAAAGCAAAAATCCATCGGGTTGAGTTTCGGGCACCCATTGCCATCTCTATTTGTACTCCCAATTATCTTCTCGGTTCATGCAATGATATGAAGCTCTTTTGCATAGTAAAAAAAGATCGGTGCGGATTAGTTTAGACTTAGTGTACCTTTTATAGGTAATTATCCTTGAATTATGTTAAATGAGCGATCACTCAGCATCATTGTTGACTTGCGAGACTCTCTAATTGAGCTTATGGGCAAGCGATGACATGTGTTTGTACGTGGGAGGAGTAGCTTGTTCAGGGGTGTAGTAGATAATGAGGATTTTTAGAATGGTCGAAAAAAATGAGAAGCTGTTCATCGAGATGAATCGTAGGTTGGAGAGATAAGAAGTACCTAAACAAAAGTACTAAGTACCAAACAGGTAGGACCAAGTATCCAAAATAGTGGACCCGTACCCAATTTAATTTAATTTTTTAATTATCTTTCCCGGATCAACGGCTAGCAAATATTTAATAAAATAGTATTTGGAAGTAGCAACTGGTATTTGTAACCATTGTAATAGATAATAAGTATTATAAGCCCCTCTAATTGAGCTTGCGGACGGTGAGCAACCACATGTTTTTGTATGGGCGGAATAACCTGTGGTAAGAGTAGAGAAGTACTACTACTAATGAAACCACTGACCAGCAGTTTTGGAGAAGCCAATTCATAGATATCAGTGTTTAGGGAGACATTCTGCAATTCATATGGAGTTGCCCGATCGGAAGCTTGATCACGCGAGAGATTAATTTTGCAGAACGCCCGTTCGATTTGTATTGCCATTTTGCTATCAGGTCTCCGTTCCTTGTGGCTGCTCATACAGTGCAAGCAGCAGATGTGGCCCAACGAAACAAGCATCCACATCAGATGTGGCCAAACGAAACAAGTATCCATCAGATGTGGCCCATAACTGGAGGGTCCAAGTGTCAGTGATTCAGCGTCACAATGGATGTTGTACAGTATGTCAGAGAATCTGCTCCGGTAGACGACCATCGCGTGCGGCCAGCCATCTCCGTCCACGGCCTATCCGAGCCGAGGATGGCTCTCAATTAAAAAAAGACCGAACCGTCGGGCCGGCCGGAGGGTGACCAAAACTGCATGAGCGCCATACAAGTGGCTGAGTGTTGGGTGCCCACCGGCGGATCTCTCTTTCAACAGTTATTGACACGCATGGATGGATGACTGTACTCGATCCACAGCCATTCGACCCCATGAGTTTTTTTCTTTGTCTGTTCCTTTCGTTCCAAGTGAATGAAAGAGATCCGTCTGTGACACCGACAGCACCGAAACGTTAAAGTGTGCTCTTGTACCAGTATACTGTGGGTCCGAACAAAATGATTATGTCGAAACTAATAAAAAAAATTATAGGAAAAGGCGACTCCAAAAGACTCCTTTTTTTTTTTGAAACGTGTCTACCACGTGCGCTATGTCACTCGAATTTTGGATCCGTTGGATCAAAAACTAAACGCTATCGATTAAGTCCCCCATGCCCTCATCGCCTCACCACAACATCTACCTTATCCATTCACCGCTCGGCACCCCCATGTCCCGCGGCCCAATGCCCTCGATGGCGTCATCTTCATCAATTTTGACCGAGCTCCCCCCTGCACTCCAGCGGCGCAACGCCGCCACCCACCACCATGGTCCACGCTAACTCATCAGGATCCAGTGTCCCCGCCACTACCACCGCCCACCGGGGGCTCCCGTCACCCGACTCTGGCGGTGCCCTCGTCGCCTCCTCTCCTGCCTCCACCACCGGCTGGCGAGCTGCCCTAGGTCCCTCTAGACCCGTAGGTCATAGGTAACTCCCAATCCCCACTCCCAACACAAATCCTAACTCTAACCGGCCGGAGTTCTCACCAGAGCTTAAGATGATGTTATGGTAGCATTCAATCATCGGCCAGCAAAAACCGGAGCACTTTTCCCTTTGAAAATGGGTGAACGTGGGTGGTCTATATGTTACGGTGATATATGAACCAAAATGAGGATTCAAAAGTTGATTTCTGTTATGTTGTGTGCTAGCCTCTTCTAATGTGTTGTTCATGACTTCATGGTATGTGGCCCTTGTGTGCCTAGCTAGGTTGATTATCTTTAGCTTCTTTGCATTGTTTGCACGACAAATTAACACATTGACACATTGCAGGGACGAAGTACCTAGCACTACTCCACAGCCCTTCATCATCGCTGACTCCAAACCCATCATCACCGCTGGTTTCGGATCCTTTGTACAGAAGGAGGCGGTGATGGGAACCTCCATCATCGCCGAACCAAGAATTGGCGGTGATGCGAGTTAAAAAAAATTAAAAAAATCCCCACCCTGTGAGAGTGCATTTAGGTTCCTAAGTGGGTTTTGGTGAATTGAATGACAAAATAATTAAAGAACTAACTTGTTTGCTTAAGATTGTGAGCAAGGTTTTATTCTCATATTTATGATGTGATATTGTCTTATAAGTTGAATAAGTATTATATGGCTCACAATAAAGAAAAGCAAGTAAGTATGTGATCCCGTGATGAAATTATATGATCAATGACAAGCAAGGGTGAAGTAAAACCTGGGAATATATCTTATGGTTGATCTATAAGTCTCTAAATCATGTGATAGCTTGATTGACAAGTAAAGGGATCATTAAGAAAAGAATAGTGATATTCACAAATGGATATTGCAAGACTTCATGTGCATATGATAAAAGGATATGAGCTTATGTGTTACATATTGGTCTTGCTATTGGAAGTTTGCAATTCATGAGATATTCTTTATCAATCAAGAACAAGCATTTGAAGAGGATTTCAAATGGGATTTCATTGTTGATGTCAAAAGCAAAGATAAACTTAAAGTGGCAGGAATAGGTAAAGAAATCAAGCGAGATACTAGAGCGAGGGACCAAGCAAGCTTTGGTCAAGCGACGGCTTGGACTATGTGGGTTTTGCTAAGGTGAAGTGGCTAGTATCTAGGGGGTTTTGTAGTATCATATCTAAACCTTATCGAGGGAAGCAATACAATGCATCTATTCTATTTGTGATTGATGAAATGGAGTGACTTACGGTTTCAAGTATATCTTATCATGAATAAGAGAAAATTTTAAGTCACTAACTCAAGATGTATGTGCTCAAGATGATAGCTATGTTGAGAGCCCTAAAATGACTATTGATCAAAGTATGGCATGGATGAAGACTTACAAGCTCAAGTGGATGATATAGTATTTACATTTATTCTTGAGTATAGGTATGCCGTACTATCAAGAGGGATGCAGTTTTAGCTAATTGACAACACCAAAAGTGCTCTTAGTTGACCTATGTGAGATTGGCCTTAAGAAAACCCTTGAGTGAGCTAACTGTCCCAGCTCAGCTAACAATGGTCGATTCAACCAATGGGTGGACCGAGAGTGAGTGTTTGAGAGTTTTGGGGCTAACTCATCCAAACCGGTCTGACCAGTCTAGGGGTTCAGAGAACTAACGGCTAACTCAGCCAAACCAATCTGACCGATTTGGCAGACCGACTTGACCGGTCTAAGGGCAACGGCTAGTTTTTTAAACTAAAGCAGTTTGACCGATCTAGCAACCGGTCTGACTGGTTTGATCAGCTCCAACGACTAGTCTTTGGTTTGTGGGGTTATATATACCCCTTGGCCCCCTCCTTGGTGGGCTGCTAGTTACACACGCATTGGACACATCTAGTGATCAGGAAAGCTCTCCCTAACCTCTCTTTGTGAGCCTTGAGTGATTCTTTAGAAATATTTGAGTTGAGTTGAGAGACTGATCTTGTGTGATCATTAGTGAGCTGAAAAGAGCAATCCATAGCTTGAGCACTTGTGGTTTGCATCGAGAAAGCCTTTGAAGCATTTGTTACTCTTGGAGGTGTGCCTCCTAGACGGCTAGGCATTGCCATCTAGCTCCCAAGTTGTGGTGAGCAACAACAAATTTGTGAGGGCTGCGATCTTGCCTTCACAAGGAAAAGATCATCTAGTGGAGATGAGAAAAGTGGTTGAAAGAGACCTAGCTTGTTGGAAGGGAGTTGAAATAGACTCGTATTCCAATAGGCTCCTCAACGGAGACGTAGGATTCATTACAGTGAATCTAAACTTCGGATAAACAAATCCTTGTGTCTTCATTTGGTTTGCTTTACTTGTTAATTTCTACCAATTTACTTGTGCTTCCGCTTCGATCTACTTGGGTGTGATTGTATTGTGTGCAGGGACTACTTTGCCCTGTTGGAAATCATCTACAGAAACTACTCTCCAAGTTTGGTTGGTGCTAGACGTCAAGGAGGGACTTGAGCAGCACTTGGTGTGGCACCCTGCCTGGACTGGTCTGATCGATATGGTGTACCAATCTAACCGGTTTTGCCTGGGCAGTGCTACTGAAAGGGTTGAAATTTTACAAATTTGTCAACTAGTCTATTCACCCCCCCTCTAGGTGACATCTCGATCCTTTCACCCTGGATCCGGCCGCATCGGCTGGATCCGCCCTTGGATTCGAGAGAGGGGGGGGGGTCTCACCGTCGCCACCGCCAAGCCTGCCATGTGCCGCTTTCACCGCCGCTCCCCCTAGATCTGCTCCTCCCCATGCGTCGCCGCTCCTGCCGCTGGATCTGCTCCTCCCTATGCGCCGCTGCTACTCCGCCGCGTTGACCCGTCGTGCCCCGGCGGCTACGGCCGCAACTACTCGCCCCACCATTACTCCTCACTAGTGGATCTAGTCTGGTGAGGGGTGGCGCGAGAGGAGGGAGGCTAGAGGAGAGATAAATATGTGTATTCTATTTATTATTTTGCCAACCGGATCAGAATTGAAATAAACTCAATTATTTGTCAGGCTCGTTTGGTTAAATTTATGTTTGCCTTAAGTGGGCTTAGCCCACATATAATTGGACCAAAAGTCAATTTCATTCATAAATCAGGACTAAAAGGGCCGCAAACAATTTGCACAACTTTTGGGCTCGACCCAGCAACAAATGGGCCTACCAAAATCAATTTTCGGCTATCTGAACAACATTAGTCTGTGGGAATAAATTTGGACTTGACCCAATAACATATGGGACTACCGGAATCAATTTTGGGCTATCTGAACAACATTGGCATGTGGAAACAATTTTGGGCTTAACCCAACAACAAATGGGCTAAATTCATTTTATGAAGAAACAATTTGTCACAATTGTCATGCCACATCGGATGCCACATTAGATTCTATCCATCGTGGCAAAACAATGGGATCCAACTTATGACGTTTCTGTTTGACGATTTGTAGGCATCATAATCTTAATGACGCAACGAAATAAGGAATGTCACTAGTCGCGGTTTATGACGCTCGACTAATGATGAAGGATTTCGTAACTCCAGCGTCATGAATCATGGTTTATGATGCAAAAAAGCGTGCATGACACTTTTTAGTTCGTCATGCACTGGAAGATTTCTTATAGTAGGGCCCGAACCAACCCGCCGAGATGTAAGGACCCCCTCCCTTCATTTCTTTTTGTAAAACTGGTCCCTAACATAAATAAGGGGAAACCAACCCTCTTCCTCTCTCTCTCTCTCCCTCTCTCCCCCCACACACACGCACGCGTGCACGTGCACGCACACACACGCGCCCACACACACACTAGTCTCTTATTCTCCCCTCCCTTGCAAGCACTCCATTGTAATCTCTGAGTTCTTGAGCTTGAGGAACATGAACCACTGCTCTCAACCTGGCCTAGGGCTTCCATCCAAACTAGTATAATCCCTCGAATTTGACAGCTATCCATTGATTGCCAGGGACACGCGATGCATATACACTTGTTTGCGGTACGAATCACCGATAATGACTTTATGTAGATCAAAATCATGATACAAGTAGAGAGTAAGTTATGAGTACAGTGAACAGTATATAGCTTATGAAAATTAACATATTTATTAATAAATATTTGAATAATTAAATATACACAATAAACATAAATAAATATTACCATAAATATATTAAACTTTTAATAAGAAAATAAGTACATTAGCAGTATAAATATAATTTATATATGAAGTAGGTAAAATAATGTATTAAAAATTAATATAATTAGTCATATTAAAATTAATTAAACTTTATCATTATATATCACTAGTATATTAGATTAACATGATTAGTCATTTGTCATATAGATAATTTTTAATATTTTAAATGGAGACATCGTTACTTTATTAGTAATATTAACAATAACATCATTTATCATTAGTAATTAGTCACAGAAACAAGTTTGGATACAGATAATGTAGGAAGTTTCACATTTCCTCAAATACGAATCCAGAACTGAGTAGAAAAAATACTTAAAATCGGATCCGGATCATTCATTTAACATCTATATTATATTTAAATACGAATATGAATATTTATATTGGTATTTTTAGCGGATACGAATTTGGATAATTCGAATTTTCAGACATAGCCAGGTCACGAGTCCAGGCCAATGGTACCAGGCGAGTTTGATGCCGTGAGCACTAGGAAGTGATGTCATGACTACCGTGTCAACAGTGTCGCTGATCACAGCAGATTTGCCGAGTGCCCAGGGCACTCGGCGAAGCCCAAAAGCACTCGCAAAGGCTTTACCGAGTGTTACACTCGGCGAACAACACTCGGCATTGATTTACTCAGCAAATGTTTCTTTGCCGAGTGTTTTTTGTTGGGCACTTGGCAAACACTTTGCCGAGTGCTAGACCGACTCTCGGCAAAAAAAGGTAAGCGACAGGGAGAAGACGGTGACGGCGACTTTGCCGAGTGTCTAATGACAAAAACACTCGGCAAAGTCTTGTGCCTCTTTGCCGAGTACCGGCTGCCAAAACACTCGGCAAAGTCTGCTTCTTTGCCGAGTGCCAGTTGCCAAAACACACGGCAAAGCCTGCCTCTTTCCCGAGTGTCATCGGGCATAAACACTCGGCAAAGAGGCAAGATTTGCCGAGTGTCAAACCCTGACACCCAGCAAAGCCTTGCGTCCTGGACCAGATTTTGGTGACACTCGGCAAAGAGGCCAGTGACACTCGGCAAAGAGGCCAAAATCTACCCAAAATGCATAGAATTTTGCCATGTGTCCTCTGTGCCGAGTGTATTTCTTCTAGCACTCAGCAAAGAGGCCAAAATCTGCCCAAAATGCACAGAATTTTGCCATGTGTCCTCTGTGCTGAGTGTATTTCTTCTGGCACTCGGCAAAGAGGCCTTTTGCCGAGTGTAACACTTGGCAAAGCAACTATATATTTCCAGTTTTTATGGTTCGGTCACATATAACGTACCCCATTCAAATAAACATTACAGGCATCACACATAGTTCACAATAAGCATCACATGTAGTTCATATAGATATATCGACAACACATAAATGCAAATAAACTTCAGAATCACAAGTAGGTTCATTCACAACCACAAATACAAATAAAATTCACTGAGTGCAAGGGTGTCCACTGAGTAGTAACAAGTAGTCAGTGAGTAGTCACAAATAATCCACAAATGCAAATGCAAATAAAATCACAAGTAGTCATTGAGGAGGCCACAGTGTCCATTGTGACCACGCTAGGTCATGAGGCTCATTCGATGCTGCTGATTGATTCTGCACAAAGGAGAAGAGATAAATCATTCTAGTTTCTAGATTCTAGTTTATTTCTAGTTTGTAAACTATAAATCATTCTAGTTTCTAGTTTATTTGTAGTTTTTAGGCATCTTGGCATCTTTGTAAGATTGATTCTACATGAACCAGAAACGATGATTATAAGGTTGTGAAGTGACTCACAGGAGTAGTTGTAGGAGGTTGAGGAGGATGGAATGGGATCGGTGGCGGAGGTTGACCCATCCTCTCACAAACACCCTGCATATACTCAAACATCTGCTCCATCCTCTGCCGATCTGCCTCCATCCTCTGCCGATCTGCCTCCATCCTCGCCTCTAGCGACTCCTGTAGCCTCCTTTCTTCTTCCACCTAGGCCTACAATATTTCATCCTAATGTTACAATGTAATGCAAAAGTATGTAAAAATCAATGAACGATGAATAAAATAGAAATAACCTAGAGTGCCACCATCTGGAACCGTGTAGTGTCCGGCCGTGGGCGTATCACCGGGCTGGAACTCGTGCTCCTTGCTCGAATCTGGGAGAGAGTGGGAGTACTGGCCGTGTCGATTGTGATGTTGCCAATCCAGTACTGGCCATGCTTCTTACCTCCTCCCGCTCTCATGATGACTTCTCCATCAAGGTCCTGGGTGCTCGGATCATACTCTGGGCCATGGTTGTCAGCATAGGAAGTTTGTCAGCATAGTATTTTGTTGTGAAGTTTGACACCTCCTCCAGAATGTATGTCTCTGCTATGGATGCTTCAATTTTGCATTTATTTTTATATTTAGTTCGAAGAACCTTTTGACATCTCTCAATTGAATAGCACCAATGGCCCTGGACAGGCCCCCCATTCGTGCCTCATACGGGAAGGTGTAAAATCAAATGCTGCATCAGATTGAAGAAGCTGAGTGGAAAGATTTTCTCCAACTTATAGAGCAACACAGGCGTCATTCTTTTCATGTCTGCAAGCACGGTACGGGATAACTCCTTTAGCACAAAGTTGGCGGAAGAAAATTGCTCAACTCCACAAGTACTATCCAGACATGCTCAGGTACATAGCCTCGAACCATCACCGGTAGTAGCCGCTCAAGCCATATGTGGTGTCATGACTCTTGAGCCCGTTGATTCGCAAAGTAGCTAAGTTCACTC
>NC_028453.1:35875807-35879551 GCF_000263155.2 Setaria italica
TGTTATGTGGAAGAAGAAGGTTATCAAAATAGGGGAGGTTCCACAAGCATGACTTCTGAGTCCAGGCATGTTGCTCACCATATCCCAGAAAACCATCTCCTTGTTCATTGACCTCGAGAGCATCTAACTGAGCATGAACCGCGGCACCAATCATCATCTAGGGTGTAGGGTCTTCAACTACTTCTTTCGTAAAGTTCTTGATGTCTTGTCTGAATGGATGGTCAAGAGGGAGGAATTGTCGATGTTTGTCGAATGAAGAAAAATTGCCACCCTTTGTCAAACAAATGAACATCAGAGACGCCTTGCATACTGGGCATGGGAACTTCTCGTGAACACACCAGCCGTACAATATCCCATACGCTGGCAAGACATGCAGGGAGTACTGGTACCAAACATTCATTTTGAAGTTTGTCTTTGTAGCTTGGTCGTATCTCCATACCCTTTCCTCCCAAGCACGGGCCAAATCATCAATCAGAGGCTCCATGTACACACTCATATTATTCCCTGGGTGTTCAGGAATTATAAACGACAAGAATATGTTCTGTCGTTGAAAGAGGACGCCAGGGGGGAGATTGAGGGGGATAATGAACATGGGACAACAAGTGTATGGGGAAGCTGCCATTCCATAAGGATTAAACCCATCTGTTGCCAGCGCAACACGTACATTACGAGCCTCTAGAGCTTTCTCATGATGAATCATATCAAACCTTGTCCATGCTTCACCATCGAATGGATGTACCAGCTTCTCAGGATTGTATCGACATCCATATTTGTGCCATGTCATCTGTTTCACAGATTCCTCAATCATATAAAGCCCTTGGATCCTCAGTATGAATGGAAGGTACCGTAGGATCTTCATGGGGATTGCGAGCTGCCTCTTCTGACCATCACCAGAGTCTACCTCCAGGAACCTAGAGGATTTACACTTCACACAGTACTTTGATTCCACATGTTCTTTCCTACATAAGATGCATCCCTTCGGACAAGCATGTATTTGCTCATATGGCATCTTAAGTGCATGAAGGACTTTATGTGCCTCACACAGGCTCTTTGGCAGAATGTGACCATCCGGGAGTAGGCTACCAAAAACTGTCAGCATAACATCGAAGGCTTCTCGACTCCAGCTAAATTGGAACTTTACGGCCATTAGGCATGCAATGGCATCCAGTTGAAAAATCTTGGTATGTCCGTGAAGGGGTTGCTGTGCCACAGACAACATATTGTAATACACCTTTGCGATTTCCTTTGGCTCGTCCTCCCTACGTCCGTCATCGAAGTGTGCTTCATGATAGCCATTTAACATGTATCCTACCTCGGCATCAGCATCATCCTCGATGCATTGTCTCACGACCTCATCTCTCACACGATCGAATTCACCATGGTAGATCCACCGGGTATAGTCTACCGTAAATTCATTCTTGCTAAGATGTTTACCCATGACCACCTTTGTTTGTCGATGCGAGTTTGCGCAAATGTTGTAGGGACACCAAGTGGCACGTGCTCCTTTAACCCTTGCAAATGCTAGTTCCAAGAAAGCATCGGTCTTCTCAATCCATTCATCAATCAACGAACCCTTACTAGAGCAGCCCGTGTACATCCACTCACGATCATCCATCCTCTAACATATCAGCAAGTAATATAAAAATCAATTGCATCTACAGGTTCCTATGCTGTCTAATAGGTGAAGATAGGTCCTAATCCCACCCGAGGATGTGTAGATGGGGTTAGTTTCCATGCTCTACTCCTATCCGAGATTGTTCATGTGCATTTTGTGTACAAGAGATTGCTTCTACTATTAATTTGTTATTGACTACTACTCTCATAGGTGGATGAAGTACTCAAGGTAATTAAGCAAAGCAGAAGCACCAGGTAATTTAGCAAAATTGACTCCTACTCCAACCTATCACGTAGGGGGCAGGGGGCGGCGCAGGGGGCCGGGGGCGGTGCTAGGAGGCCGTGCAGTGGGGGCGTCGGGGGTGGGACGCCGGGCGCCAGGGGTGGGGCGTCGGGGGCCACGCGTCGGGGGCCGGGAGGCCGGCCGTCGGGGGCCGCACTGCAGGGGTGGGAGGGTGGGTGCCGAGGGCTGAGCGCTAGGGGTGGGGGCCGGTGGCTCGGGCGCGGGCACGGGGCCGGCGTTGGGAGGTCGGCAACTCGGGCGCGGTACCGGTGGCGGGGCACGGGAGGCCGGCAGCGTGGCATGTGTGCGTGTGAGTTTGGGTGCCTGCGTGTGTGCGGGTGAGGGAGCGGTGTTACCGGTTATGAAGCACATTTGCCGAGTACCCCAGATCTGGCACTCGGCAAACCCGGGTATGCCGAGTACCCCAGATCTAGCACTCCGCAAAGCCGGGTATGCTGAGTGCCAGATCGGGACACTCGACAAAAGTCGTTTTTTTAATTTTCCTTCTTTTCCATAACGTGTTTTTCTAAATTTGTTCTGATGTACTTAGAAAATACCTTGTCAAATTCACTCAACAATGTATATTTGATTTTTCTACGAATATTATTCCATTATTTTATGCAGTTATAGCTCAAATTCAATTTATATCAATTAAAAATCTATAATTGCACTTAACATATTAAAATTATCAAACGGTTCCAAAAAATTACAAAAATTTCACATGGTACAATCTATGTTCTCTATTGCCTATACAAAAAGGTTTGAAGTCAAACCCCAATTCAACCGTCACTTTGACTCCAAATCTTACCGAATGCATCTCAACGCTACGATTCTTCTTCGAAGATGCTTCGGTTTGTAAACATCGTACGTGACAAATTATGCGAAACCTTCTCAATTTTTTACCACAGCCTCCACATATGATATCATCACATCGTGACAAATCTCATGATTTTTTGCTTTTTTTAGAATTTAAAAACCATTCGGCCACACGTTCGTGGTCGTGTTTCCTGAACAAGATGTTCAAAATTTCTTTTCATTTCCTGGATAAGGCCTCACACTGGACTCAATAACATAATATCATTTTTCTACTCATTTTATTCTCTTATTTGAATCATTTGCAGTTCAAATTTGACTTATACCAAAAAATTCCTTGAAATGCAATAAATTAATTAAATATAGCAAATAGATCCAGAAATATACCAAATTTGTACATGGAGTACCGCATGTTGTATGCGGAGAGGAGAAAGGAGGAAAAAAACTTATTTGTTTGCTAAGTGCCAGGAAACACACTCGACAAACTTACCTATTTGCCGAGTGCATAGGGAAAACACTCAGCAAACTTATATATTTACCGAGTGTCGAGATGAAACACTTGGCAAACTTATTTCTTTGCCGAGGGCCACTCACGGACACTCGGCAAAGTGCTAACGGCCGGCACACCTCCTAACGGATGTCGACGTGGCAGTCTTTTGCCGAGTGCCTATTCTTTGCCGAGTGTTTTGTTCTAGTTTGCCGAGTGTTTGTTTCGCTACACTCGGCAAAGAGTTTGTTTGCACTAGTAGAGAATTAGGCTTTAGTCCTGGTTGGTAGGGTGCAAATACCACCCACGGCCGGCGCTGCAAAAAAAAAATTCCCGAGCTCCCAGGAGGCCCCCCACACGCGCAAGTCACAAGTCACGCGATTTTTCACGCGAAATATGCGCGTGCGCGGTTCATGGGATTCGAACCCACAACCTCCAGCCTCGCGCGTAGCTTCCTTGCCATCCCACCTACACACCACATCTGACTATGTAGGGGATGCTATCCTTTTGTATTAACTCGTGGGGACCCTTTTTATCCCGGGTTGGA